>NC_071280.1:15863808-15973808 GCF_023375685.1 Ictalurus furcatus
AAAACACGATTTAAGCTAATCAAAACAAGTCGGACGTTACTTCATTAGTTTAACTTTCTATTTATTTAACACTTGAATGCATATAAAGTGGAAAAGAAATACACTGTTTACAATGTGTATGAACATTAAGTGGGACACAGGTGCATTTTGAATTTAATTAACTTTGAGAAAATGATGAAAACGTTACATCTGAAAACTTTATTAAGCAGACTTGGGCACAAATCTAACATACAAACTTTCGTGCACTTAGCCAAACATTCTTTTTTCTTTTTCTTTTTTTTAGTCACACACCCACAAAGCAGTCAGCATCTCATGAAGGAAGCGCTGTTCTCTAATGTGAGCGTAGCTGTAGTAAAGTGTTCGCTTAGTATGCTGAGAAACCCTGGTCTCTGTCCATGGTGCTGATCTGTGGAGAAGAACGTGCATCTGTGAAAGTCTTAGCCGAACTGTTTCTAAGATTATTGACTTGCTGAAAGTCTTTTGATGAGGACCCTGATCATGTCGTATGAGATCTTAGTTGTCAGTGGCACTATATATTTAGATTAATATTGAGTAAACTATTTGGGCATATTGTTATGGAGTCTTTAAAGTACCTGTAAAATGGTTTGATGAACATGATGTGACTCTGAATGTAAAGATAATTTACTGAAACTTAAAAGAACTTGAAGTGGGATGTGGGATGTGTTGAAGAAGACAGTATGTAATATACAATACAGAAAATGGAAACCCATATGATAGAAGCTATTGAGATGAATGACTTATAATTTAGCTGATTTCTGATTTCTAACTCCTAAAATGAATTACTGAAGTGCAGAATAAGCCACCAATCTATTTTCATTCTGTTCACAGATGTTACTGATTCAAAATGCAAACTATAAGTTTTTTTTTTTTTTTAAATGTAATGTTTAGACATATATCGACATAGACGCCCAACAAGCACAGAGAAAAATACTAAAACATTAAAATTTCCAAACACCCATTATGTCTCCATGGATTCGAAGTCACCAAAGCATATGCATGCTTCCTCCTCCTACTCTCACGAGGCGCCAGATTAAAGTTCACAGGCCATTAGGCGCAGAGGGGGTCGCGTGCATCCCCGTGCTAGCAAATCTACTTTGTGTCAGGATTGCTTTGTCCCACTGCGTCGGCTTATCTCCGGGACGAGTGCGCACAATTACTTTTTAACGATTTCACGCCGGTTCATTAGGGGAGAAGACGCGCATGTGGAGGCAGACTTAGAAAAGGCAATCAGATGTAATTACACTCACAATGGGGCCCACAGTATACAGCAGGTCCTCGAGGGCCTGAGTCCAGCACAGTTTGGTGATTTCACCTGCTCAAATACAACCTGGTTAAAATCATTAGTAAATGACCCAGGCTTAGTGTGTGTGTGTTCACGCTGAAAAAATACCAAACGTAGCTGGACTCGGTATACAGAATCGACTTAGGGATCTATTGTACCATTTTGACTCTTTTCTGTGCTTGATACAGACTGGTGGGTGTCAGTCAGAGATGGTATTCTAGGCTATATCTGGGAAAGAATACTAAACTATTCAAATATACTATTTAAAATGTCCCGTTTAGGTGGACTGGCTAGACTAAATTGTCTGTAGTATTGTTTGTAGGTCTAACTGGCATCCCATCCAGGGTGAATTCTCACGCTTTGCGCCCAGTGTTACTGGGATAGGTTCTGGATCCACCTCAACCCTTTTCAGGATGAAGTGGTTACAGAACCGAAACAAAAAAACAAAAAACAATGTGCACAGTAGAGCATTGTCTTTATCTAAAATTAAAAAAAAAAAAATGCACAGGACAAACATCAAATAAAAGACACGCTCTCTATCATTTTAAAATTTGGATACAATTTTTTTTAATTAATAAAAGAAAGAAGTCTCACCATAATGGAGGCTGTCCTTAATGGAGGCACACAGCAGAGAGGGACGAAGGCTTTGATCATTTGTCTGTGGATGAAAACACTGGCAGGATATAAGAGGCAGCTAGTACAAGCACATTATCAGCTACTGATGCTGACAGCTTCATAGACGATTGATCCTTGAGTAAAGTGAAAACCAGATAGATGTCTTTGAACATTCAGGAGTGTTTTTTAAAAAATTTTATTTTATTATTATTTAAAATGTCCTTTACTGTTTGATAGGTATAACTTCCATCAAAGTCAAAAGGCATAAATAATGGATTTTCAAAAATAAATGTTTTTTTTTTTTTTTTTTTTTAAAGACTGCCATGTTGCAGATGCAGACAAACATGTTGCCCATGTCATTATTAAGATGTTATTATTTTTTTTATATATAGTTCTGTCCTTTGGAAAGACAACAACAAATTGTCCATATTTGCTGATCTCGAGCTGAAAGAAAATGTCGTACACATTGCGTCTGTTCTAGACCTGTGAAATCAGAAGCGTTAAATGAACACCTGCTGTATATGTCATAGACTGTCACTACACCGTGTACACTGGAGGCAGTTTATCACTGAATCTTAATATCACTTGTTTTTACTGTGCATAAATAACACACTGCCAAGGTGGACTAAAGCAATTCATATCCTGTGGAATTAAGGTTAGAATAAAAACGATGTGGTGTACTGTTATGGAAAATAATCAACAACGGGATGGTGCATTTTATTCCTCTTATCCCACAGCAATTTGCCCATTTCATTTATTAAAGAACAATGACTTTGTGAAGTTATTCCTTACGTGGCAAAAAAAAAAAAGCATGGTACATTAGTAAATAAAACCTTAATAGCATGGCAAACTGCTGTGGTACAAAAGGAATAAAATACTTTTATTTATTAAAGAACAGCACACATTTTAATTCATTTATAGTTACGTTTAATGTTGTGGAACGTCTATGAAACAAATGAGTTCCTGTTATCAATTATGTCAAAGCAGCTATAAACAGTCATGTTTTACTCCTTACTTAATGGATGGCTGGAACTCATCCTTTGTCTGCAATCTTTCAAATGCTTTACAGAATTGGAACTTGGCGGTTAAGTATCCTGGAGTGCTGATCCAGGCACAATCGAATCCCAAAGTTGGTGAAGGAGCCAAAACACTAAGTGTGTTGATGAAAGAACAGAGTGAACCACAGCCTGGGGGTTGTTGGTAAGTGTATGGTTTTGTTCTGGCTACGTGATTTAGGCAGGTAACATTTCCAAACCTATAGACATGTTTACAGCCCAAATGAGTTCCATGAAAGGGGGGGGGATTCAATAATGAAAGTACCCAATGAAAATCAGCACTTTTTAATGATGACGCATACACAAAACTGAGGTATGAGGTACACAGACCAGTTGCTGGTGCTATACACATGAAATTTGCAAACAGATGAGATGACGACGAATAGGAAAGATATATGCAGAATATTTCTGATTCTCCCTTGCTATGTCAGTTTACTTCCCTGCATATCCAATGTACTCTAATGCAGACGCATTACAGCTGCTTAGCCAGCATAACCCGATTCAAGAAACGGCACCGGCTGGAAGCGGGCCTCTGCATTAAAGACTTGCTTTCCTTCAAAACTCTGGGCTTTCAGTCAATCGATAAATTACATGCGGCAGATCTGGCATGCATGATAGCATCAAATGACCTTTCAAACATCTGCATATAAATATGCTGTCCTGCATGCACTAGCTTAAGTGTGAAGGTATGTTGACTTGTTTGTGTGGGTAGTGGTATTTTCATACCTGGAGATCATTAGATGACATTTAGGGAAGCTTTATGTACTATGGGCTTTCTCAAGGACAGTCAGGTATGTGCATTTGCCAAGTATGACTGTACACCAATGAGGTTAGTGTTTGTTTCTTACAAACTGGTGATAGCAGTAGAAAAGCAAATGAACAGATGTTTGAAATAGAGTTAATGACAAACTAATGCAAGGCAAATTATGGAATTAACTCATAGTCCTGCATATAAATCTTCACAGCCTGAACAGATGAAGCCTTAAGCATTTAACAGATTGAAAGGACAAACAGGATGTGTGCCAGACTTTACCTTTCACATTCACACAAAACTTTCTCACACTGACTAGCGTTACCTATCATGTGCACAAACAAAATACCCTCACATTCACACAAAACACCTCATCACTATTTTACCTTTCAAAATTATACACTATAACCAGGGTTCAATTTGATACTACAAATTATACCCTAGCAATCTGCAAAATTAACATTTTTTTAAATTATTGAAATCATATTCAGTACTCTTTGGAGACTTGTTATTATGTAATATCGCTTAAGAGGTAAGTAAACAAAATGCTATGACATGCTTGAACTGGTGAAAGACGACTGGAGCTATGAAAATGTACATAGAACATAGCACATTTTGTATCAGACTGCACAATTTGTAGGCAAGCAAAAGTATTGGAACACTCGACTGACAGGTGTTTCTTGTTACCCAGGTGTGTCCCGTTAGATTGATTGTTTAAACAATAAATAGCTCTGAACGTCTACTCTTGGATTCAGCCTTCAGTGTCACCTGAAGTCTGCATTTATTGTTAAAAATGATAAACCAACATGAAGATCAGAGAGCTGTCTTATTGCAGCTGAGAACAGAGGCATTGAAGAAAAGTTGGGCATAGCCAACACAACAATTTTAAATGTCCTGAAAAAGAAAGAAACCACTGGTGTACTGAGCAACAGACGCCGAATGGGTCGGCCATGGAAAACAACAGCAGTTGATGACAGAAACGTTGTGAAAGCTGTGAAGAAAAACCCAAGAACAACAGTCAGTGACATCACCAACAAGCTCCACAGGGTAGGGGTGAACGTCTCAAAATCCACCGTTCGATGAAGACTTCGAGAGCAGAAATATTGAGGCCATACCACAAAATGAAAAACACTCATCAGCCGTAAAATCGGAACGCCAGATTGGAATTTGCAAAGAATTACAGAGATGAGACACAAAAGTTCTGGAACCAAGATTAACCTTTACCAAAGTGATGGAAAGACCAAAGTGTGGAGGAAGAAAGGATCTGCTCGTGATCCAAAACATAGGCTACAAGCTCATCTGTGTAACATGATGAAGGTAGTGTCATGGTTTAGGCTTGTGGAACAGCCTCACTAATCTTTATTGATGATGTAACTCATGATGCTTGCAGCAGAATGAATTCAGAAGTCTACAGGAACATTCTGTCTGACAATTTACAGAGAAATGCATCCAAATTAATCAGAAGGAACTTCTGAACAAATCACACTGCTGACTCAACAAAGGACTTCATCGGGCGGAAAAAGTGGAAGGTTTTAGACTGGCCAAGTCAATCACCAGACCTTAAACCAATGGAGCAGCGTTTCACCTCCTGAAGAGGAGACTGAAGGGAGATACCCCCCGAAACACACCGCAACTGAAAGAGGATGTGGTAAAAGCAACACAAAAGAAAATGCTGGTGATGTGACGTCAGTGAGTCGCAGGCTTGATGCAGTTATTGCAAACGATGGATGTGCAACCAAATCTTAAGTGTTATTTACTTCAAAGCTGATCTGTTCTGGACTTTTGCTCGCCTAAAAATGGGATGGTCTGATACAAAAGTTCTGTGTTTTATGTTGTTTAAGACAGATGTAAAATACCAGGAAATGAAAGATGAAATCCAAAACTCTCTCATATCCATCTTTTGCTCTCAAACCCGAATATCATTGGGGTATTGCACAAACAAAAAATGAATTGAAGAGAGGTGAAGGTGGGGTATGGGGAGCTGAATGGGGGTGGGGGGGACGATGACCTGCCATCCACCAACCACTTCCTATAAAACACGATTCATTCTCAGTATGTATTCACTTCTTCTCAGTCATAACAGCGTGCTGTGCTTGTTTCACTTCAAGTCCCCCCGCCTTTTTTTTTATTGACTAGAAAATCAGCTGAAGAGAAGGCACCACACCTGAGGGGACAGTGTTTTCCGCATTAGCAAAACCTGCCTTAAGCTCCGTGGAGAGAAGCTCGCTCTCTCGCTTTGCCCGCGCGCCTCAGCTTACTCGCGTGAGCGCGCGGACACCCTCTAGTGCCAGCGCGTTTTTGGGGGGTGTTTTTTTTTTAACCGCGGTGAGAGGAGAAAAGAAGAAGAAGAAGACGTTAAAAAAAAAGCTGAAAATAGTGTGTTTTTCCTTCATCTTCTTCTTTCCTCCAAACTGAAGACTCAACGAGTATCACAGGTCAGTCAGTCGACGTCTCGCGCCGAGCTCGTGCGGGTCTGCCGTGCAGAGAGTTTGGCGCCAAAGAGAAAGAGTACAAGCCTCGCGCCTCTCGCCTCGCGCACCCTCTCGCCTCGCGCACCCTCAAGACGAGCGAAAGACGTGCGCGTGAGGCTAAAACAACAAAACACAACAAACTGACAGGAACACACAGAGAACGAGGCTGTGGTGATCTCCTGAGGACCCTCGTTTTAATATACACACATTTATCCGAAGAACAAGGAGGAAGAGAGAAGAAAGAAGACTCTCTTTCATGGGATAAAATACCTACAGGACAAGTTTTTTTTCTTCTTCTTCTTCTTCTTCTTCCCTTTTTATCTTCCATTTACCGAGATATAATGGATTGGTCGTTGAGCCGTGGTTCCAACGGCGATTTCAAACGATTTAAAGTAGTTTAAGGAATTTATAAACACGATTTGGTAATCTGTTTCTTTTCACAGAGGACCCTGGCTGTCGTGGATACTTAAAAAAAAAATGACTTTTCAACTAAGAATTTGCCTCAGTTTCGCGTTAATGGGAGTAACGTTAACGGACCCCGAGCTTCCCAATCAAGGTGCGTTACCTTCTAGATGAGTGATGATGGTTGTGTATCATATAAGTCTATTCATGCATTTGTGCACTGTATATCGCATATAATATAATATAATATATATGTTATCTATGATTATGTAATGCTTTCAAACCGAATGCTAGACGCTGGAATAATATTTTCATCATGAATCATGTTTATTCTGTGTAAATCCACAGGGAATTTTCGCCTCATAACGTCAAACTGTTTTGGATGAAACAGATATGGGAGGCTTGTTCCAGTTCAGCCCGTAGGTGTAATAAAGAAAGTGTGTGTGTGTGTGTGTGTGTGTGGGTGTGTGTGTGTCTGTGTGTCAGCCAAACTGTACTTTTCCTTGTTGCTTAGCTGGTGGTACCATCCTAGGTATGTATGGTTCAGCTGGAAACATGAATATACATGGTGTCAGGGAACATGTTGAGCGAAATCTGAGAAAGTTCATAGACCGTATGTTGTAAATCATAAATACCGGAAAAATATATATAATATGCACTAAAGACCACTTGGGTAGCCTTAAAGCATCACATGCGCCTTCCAGAGTTATGAGATACAAGATAAAGGTACAAAAGATGTACCCTTGATGGGACCACCAGAGCAACAATGTAAAAAAAAAAAAGAAAAAAAGAAAAAAGTACAGTGAAAAGGTAGGTACCTTTATTTCTGAGCGTGTCGGTCATGAGAGCCAGAGGAAGCTGAGGAAGCCCATGCTCTAACTTGCCAGTCATGGTTAGACGGTTTTTCCACATGTGTTGAATATTTAACACACAATAGCCGTCGTGACCTGTATTGTCCAAATCGAAGAAGGTGATGTACGTCATACCAAAAACGAAATATCACGTAGAAAGGAATTCACCAAAGTATATACTAACAAGGATGTACTTAAATCAGTGTCAGAGCTTATACTAGTCTGAAATCGGTGATCTATATTGGACTGGACTTTCCAAATAAAATCCATGAACCTATTTCATGCTACGAACACGTGTAACCGCATCGGAGTCATTTAAACGACGTCGTCACGCATGCGACGCTTTGTATAATTTGCAAACTTGCAGAGAATTCTGATTTCAATATGCATTGTAATAACGCAGGAGCCCTACTTATGCATCCCCTAAAGAACGTATGTATATTGCATTTGCACGTAATAACTACTCGTACACTCTACGTGGAGAGTATGGGCTTTAAGAGTATCTGATTTCCTTTCTTATGGCTGCCTATAGATTTCCTTCTCAAACCACAGACAGACGCTATGTTTGCCGTCGTGTCCTCCAGTTCGTCGTGAACATATTGATCAGCTGTTATCTGTAGCGACGGGATATGATAATGCGTGCCATGGATTCATCAGGGTTTTAAAAAATAAATATTTCAAGGTCATTACTTTCATTTCACAGAAAACACGCTGGGGGGAAAAAAATGAATTGAAAATCCTTCCCACGTGTAAAAGCTACATGCAACCAATTTAAGGCTGACTCATTCCGACTACCATTAAATTAACACCTACAGTAGATAAAACCGCGAGAGCAGGGGAGCACCACACATCAGTTCAGGCCAGTCTTATGTGTGTGTGTGTGTCTTTGTGATGTGGAGAGAGAGAGAGACAGTGAGCGGAACAGCATTTGTGTAGGATGTACTACAGACAGAGACGATTAAAACCAGCTCAGTCCTGCAATACAACACAATAGCCAATTGTTTTTTTTTTATTATTTATAAGCCATTCTTCATCCATCTTTCAGAGCTCGGTCTCAAAAACAGACTTTTTTTCTTTTGAGTATCTAATTGCTCTAAAGAATGGCGTTGAGGAGGTTTATATGCAAATAGACTGACTGAAGAAGCAATAAAAATGGTTATTCTTAACATAGGGTCATTGAAGACATTCTTCTGACCCACAACTACACTCTTACAGGCTCTTGTCCAGCACAGCATGGCGTCGATTATAATTGGCTCCAGCAGGGACGGGAAGCAAACATACTCATGTTACAACACAGAAACAAAACTTTGTTATGATGCAGCAGCCGTGAAACATCATTTCCACTGCCATTAGCTGCAGTGGGGTCACATTCAACAACAACAACAAAAAAAAAAGTCGTTGCTGCGTATCGAGCTTGTGATAAAAAAAAAAAAAAAACGCCGTCTCCTGAATAGCTAGGCTGCGATTGCATTGTTAATGTTTATAAAAAGACTGAGCTTGCATTATAGTCATGCCAGATATACTTTTTAAAAGACTGAGGGGTTAAAGAGCTGGTCATAGTGATAGGAGGCAGACAGTGTAGAGAAAATTGTTAAGAATGGGATTGATTGATTGAAAGCATGTGCATTTTCCACAGCAGTCAGGTTTTGCCCTTCAGCCTCTGACTGGGTTAATCAATGCATCTTTAAACGAAAGGCATGTAGATAGTAATTGAGCAGTCAACAGCATTTATACTATTATAATATTAGTTTTAGTGGCTTTAGTCTTGTGAACCAGGGGGGTCTGAAACCTTTTTTCTTTTTTTTTTTACAGCCAGGACTATGAAATAAATTCCACTCAACCTTCTGTAAAGATGTATTTTATAAACATAATACAACTATTCAAATATTAGGTGCATTATTTTAATGTGTACATTAAAATATCACGTCGGCTAACAAACGTTTCCTCGGAGACACGTGAAGCAAGCCAGTTACATCCTTTCAGCTGTATACACTCGGAAGAAAGCGCTATCTGCTGTCTTCCACATACATGAGCTCAAAGTCATGCGCAATTAGCTAGTGTCACTGTGATTGGCAATGGAGTAATGCCATGTCTCTCCCCCAGACAGCACAACTTTCTTGAAATGTTGCTTTCTTGAGCTCTCGGACATGGACGTGTAGGGAAAAATGAGCTTTTCCTTTTGATAGATTGAGCTCAAAACTTGTGCAAACTTAATATTTCAACAGCTGATCAACTATTCGTCCACCGATAAATTGAACTTAATGTATCTTATTAAGTCTGGCTAGTCTTATTAATCCTGTGGCCACCAGTAATAATATCCTGATGTTAAACGTAAATGATGAGCACAGTAACAAGATCGGACAAAGTGAGACAATAAATCATAAACGTAGACAAGAGACACTTGCTATTGAAATCAGACGAGTCTTTATTAAACTACTCTAATACACAGAAACTAATCTAACCTATAAACACACATACAAACAAACAAATCGGGTGAAAATAGCTTCGACGGAGAATGAATGGCTCCCTAGTTTTAACACTGTACGCTGTTCTTAGACCTCGACCCGAACAAACCATCGACAATTCATTTAATTTTCGCTCCGTATTAGAAGGGCTCTATTAAATACACCAGCTTCGACTGAGACCTGGAGGTGCTTATTTGCGTTTCCGGTTGGTGGGGATTCGTCAGAGGTCTGGTTGCTTTTGATCGGTGTCTAGGTGGACCAGTCGGATTGGTGAATGGAGTGGAGTCTCGTAGGCTTGTTCGGCGATTCTTCTGGTTCGTTCACGACTGGAGTTAGGAAGCTTTGCCAGAACCAGTTCGCGCAGACGTTGATTGCAGAGCCCTCTTGTTTTACTTTTCCACTGCAGGGTACAGCTCGACTCGACTCTGCTCGCTTTTTGGGGGCTTTCCACTGTGGAGAGTACCTGGTACCTGGTACTTTTTTTAGTAACACAATCGGTTGAGGTTCTAAGCGAGCCGAGCCAAGCCGATACTAACTGTGAGCCACGCGCTGAAGGAGGAGTAAGGATTCTCCTTAACGAGTGGTTCTGTATTTTGCCTGAATAAATGTGTGTCATTTAATACATACTTTGCGTATGGTAGTAATTGAAAATTATACTGGTTGAAGAGAACGCCTTAAGATGTGGGTTTGAAGAAGACTCTTGCAGCTGTTGTTAGTTGATGAGGACTCCCTGAAGATGTTGATTAGGGAGTACCTTTTGAAAGTGTTGCTTTAAGAGAACTCATCGTTTCCATGGTGTCCAAGGGTTTTAAGTCTTCCGAGTTGGGCAGAACCCAAAAGGTTTTGCTCCAATCAGCATGAAGCATCTCCGCCCATGATTTTACTCAGTCCATGGTCTTTGTGGACCACATTTCATGCCTTCTCTTTTCTTTCTTTATAGAGTGTTTTAGTACTACGTGTTGGTACCTATACCTAATAACATTCTACCCAATTTTCCTTACTCTCATCTTTTAGCAAATCACTCAAGGAACATACGCATACCAAATAAGACACATGTTGGCTCTTGTTAACGCAGTAATAATAATTAATCACATACATATATCCATAATTAATGATACTCATGCATGTTAAACAATCAAATGTTTAAATGCAACTTTGTGCTTACAAGCATGATAATCACAGGGAAACACATAGAAGAAAATAGGCAAGTTCAGTTTTATTGTATTATTCTTGCAGCCATATGTCTTTTAGAATATATGAGGTGTCCTGATGCAGTTGGTGTGATAAAGACCATGAACTGGGTAAGAGAACAAAACGGCCTCGCCTGTGTTGATTGTCCTTGGGGCCTGTTTGGGTGAGTCACCCCCCTTTTCCCAAAGTGATCGGCCGAGGGACAGGGCTTTCATCTTGTAGGCCAGCCACCACGTCTTGGCCAGTGGCCTAGATCAATGCGTTTTAAGAGAGGTTTGCTAATCTGTGAGGGATCCTCCATTGTTCACAGGATAGTGAGAACCCAGCAATCAGCCATGAGCTGTAATTGGCCTGGTGCCCCAAAGTCTGCACACAGGGGCTCATGATTTAAGGCTCATGTGATAGGTGATCTTATGCTTATAATCTTGTGATCTTGCTGAGGTCCTACAGATCGCTGTGGCATCCATCGTCAGGATTCAAACTATTTGATTGCCCAGTGAAAGTTTGAATGCTTTTCTGTTGCACCGCAATGGAGCCCTGTCAATGCTTTTCATAGCACCGATCAATTCCACTATTGAGAGCAACCAACAAGTAGCTGAGTGAATGTTAAACAGCTCTTACTTTGTACCACGTCTTTTCTCTTGTTCTTGAATCCGAATCCTATGCAGGATTCCTGAAAATTGTACCTCTTTAGCTATTTCACCCCACCAGCAGTTCAGTTCTCACATTCTATCTGAGCAGCTATGCTTTTGGACTAATCTAGGATCATGCCTCTTTTATCCAAATCCTAGCCTCAGACACTATATGAAAAATAAAAAATATGTATACAAAAAATATATTTCAGAAAGGCTTAATAGGGTGAACGACTCCTACCCTCCTACTAATCAATCCCACGCACTGTAGGGTCTTCTTGTGAGTGGTGTAGCACTCTCGACCATGGTCATTTCAATCCTGTTCCTCACACATTAACTGGGGCTCCACACAACTGTTTGTCACCAGCAGTACGGAGAGTGGATGAAAGCCCGGCTAATCCACTTTGAGACAGCATGGCACCAGTAAGAGTGCATAAATGATGCTGGCTGGGCCTGTATCAGTCCAGCCGTGGGAGGATGATGAGAGCGAGAGGCAGAGAGCGCAAGAGGATTTATAGGAATGTAAAGATAGAGGGAAGGAAAGAGAGACCGAGTCAGGGAGATGGATGGAGTGATGGAAGAAAAGAGACGCAAGGGGCAAGAAAAAAAGTGTAGAGAAAGAAAGAGGGACGGAAATATAGAGAAACAGGAATCACAAAGTCAGAGGCAGAGAGAACGGAGAGAACAAGACGGCTGTTACAGACGGACAAAGAGGCTCCATAAGCTCCAAAATAGCTCTTATTAATTTATAACTTTCTTCACTATATGCACGGATGGAGAATACCGTGACTAGTGTTAAAAGAGCTAGACTATAAGTCTAGGAGAGTGTATATATGTCCAAAAATGATTTGTGTCCTTAACATCAACTCAACTGAGTTTTAATACCCAACAACAAAACATAATAATTAATTCATCCGTATTTTCATTCATTCCTTCGTTAATCTTCAGTAACCGCTTTATCCTTGTCAGGATCGTAGTGAGCCTCAGGAACACTGGTCACGGATTCAGAATACACCTTGGATTAGATGCCACAAACACATTTATGACTATGTACACCTACCAGCTTGTTTTTGTGAGGTGGGAGGAAACTGGAGAACCAGGAGAAAACCCACACGACTCAGGAAACATGAGCTATCCACAGCACTTTAATATTTAATTTAAAATGTTGTCTTGATTAGTCTCAGTGGCGTTGGTAACAGGAGCGTGTGGTCTTCTGAGACTGAACAAGTCAGAAACTGAAACACTTGAACAGTTTATTCTTGGCCAAATCCTTACCATAAGCTAGCTAATCAAGAACCCCAAAACATACAATGACTACGTTTACATGGACAGCAGCAATCTAATTATGGACCGTATTCTGAATAAGACAATATTCTGATTAAGGTGTTTACATGCATCGCTTTTAGAATACTTCTTTCATGTTCAGGTTTTACATGTTATAAAACATAGTTCAATTAACGGCACACGTCATTACGTCACCGCGTCACGCCGTCCGACGTCCCTCCAAAATATCACGTATCGTCATACAGTTGGTCTTCGTTATGGTACCGTATACAGTTTCGAGTGTTTTTATTTTAAATTTGTACGGAAGCTTCAAGTGCGGTTAATTATTTGTCGTGCTGTACGTGCAAATAGACGACTGCTTGAAGCCGTGGGCTGCGTCCCAAACCGCATACTTACCTACTATATAGTAATATTTCGCCTACTATATAGCAGGCAAGTACGTGGTTTCGGACACAGCCGTGCTCTCTTGTTTGCCGTAAAACGGTTGAGCGCTGCCGTGTGTGTACGTGTCCTGTTAAAAATGCGGTGAACGACGTTAATAGTGTGATTAAGGTGTGTACATGTCTGTAACGCACGTCGATGATGCGACTAAAACAGGAATACTCCACACGTCTTAATTCCATTTGTGTTTACTTCGAGTATGACTTTAATCAGATTAAGGTAATCAAAAAATCGCGGTTTACATGCTAGTTTCTTAATTAGAGTATCGTCTTTATCTGGTTAATATCGGATTATTGTTATCCATGTAAACGTACTGACTGATGCAAAAACACTGTTCAAATGGAGCAACATGTGATACAAAGTCATCCCATAATTCCTGTTTAAAACCCAATGCTGATATCTAGTTCTACTCTCATATGGATGTCCAGACAGCAGCAATTGAGTTTATAACATTGTGTTTAAAGTTAGGTGAAACGTTGCGTATGACAGCAACGTGCCTTAAGACGGTTTGTGTCTGGTTAGTGAATACCTGTAGGACCGGATATTGTTATATTATAATATTATCAGGATATTATCAGTCAGGATCACATTTCTTCACTACATAAAGTATGTCAGTGGCTAGGATTGGAAAATGTCAAATCCGATCTGATATTGCGACAGCATATCACACTGGTTCAGTCCTACTCCTACGCCTACAACAAGCTTTAAAGCACTTGAGCGTTAAACGTTAAATAAAAAAAGACAAACTTGAATAACATGTTTTACCACAGTTAGAAGTGCAGCACTTGAGAAGACAACACAGCTTTTATTGGGTTTTGTCAAGGCCACAAGTACCACATGGTACCACATGGTACCACATGGAGCTGTAATAGAATGAAGTACTCGAGTACTCTTTTATTTTTTTTATTTTTCCAGAGAACCCGAGCTGTTTAACATGAACAAAATATACATCACTAGTATAAGTGTTGTGATGTATGGGGTTAAGGGTTAAGGGTTTGAGCTCATTAGTGAATTCAGCTGTTATTGTTCAGGGCTGAAATGAATACCTGTAGAAACTGCAGCTCTCAGTGGACCGAGGTGATCACCCGGGTAGGAGCTAACGCGACGCACTATACTTTTCTCCATCACTCCTACAGCTGCCAGTCGGCTGCACACGTCTGCATTTGTCAGGAACGTTTGAGATAAGGCCGTACGAAACAGCCGGGTCTCTTCGTCCTCCTGTATTCCGCCGACTAATTTGTCATGATGATATACACTTCGTCTCCATCCTTCATACGCTCGCCTCATGCCCCTAGCAACCCACTTAATTCTTTTGCTGTTGTGTAGCCACATAACTTTCAGTAAAGAGCGCCATAAACAATGGCATTGGCCTTTAGTGGAGAGCAGTTAAAGCTTAGCACTCTGTTTGTGGCTCCTATCATTGCTGCATAAAGCACTCATATTGATTTCAGCAACACACACAGGAGTCGAATCTCTGGGGCTTCCACTTTATACCTCCAACACTTCAATAGCTCTTCAAAGTGAGAGTTAGAGGTTTTGTAGCGCTTTGTACTGCCAGCTGCTTTGTGTGTGTTTGTGTGTGTGGTTGTGTGTTAATCCAAGGTCACCATAGTGGTTTACCAGTAATAACTTCAACCAAAAATGCTCTTTAAACCATTGTGTGTTAGATTTTTTTTTTTTTTTTTTGTACCAGGTTTTAGCATTGCATAGTTTGTTTGGTTTGTTTTGTTTTTTTTTTTTTAGATCTATTTTTTTTAATGCTTGGGTTTTTGATCAAGATTACCAGAAAACATTAGCGCTTTTTTTTTTTTTTGATCATCCAGCATAGCAATAAATTACCCCCAACCTCTTTCTCACTTGAGCTCACACTTCGGTCTGCATCGTCTCCCTTTTGTAACGGGAATCAATTTGGAGATCGCACCTTGACATTTCTGAGCATCCCTTGTGCTGTGATCTCAGCGTTAACCCTGAGTGCTGCTCATTCTTGCATCTCCCTGAAACTGACTTCACAGAGAAAAATTACTAATGCACGAAGCACTGACATTATTGGATCAATTTGCATCGACTGTTCAACAAAAGAGCCATTCTTCTCTTTCGGATGTGATCATAGCTATGCCCTTCTGTGAAGGCTAATCAGAACGATGAGAACTCTCTAGTGGGTATTATCATTGCGTTTCAACATTATTATTATTATTATTATTATTATTTTAAACCCATATATGATGCCTCACAGTCATGTAAATAAGCATAAATTGTTATTCAACTGTTACCAAATGATCTGTTGAAGAAATGAAACTGATATTAAGATCTCACAGAGTTCTCAGCATTGCGAGAACTCACATGGACGTCACCAACAATATCTTTTTAAACGTTCTGTGAGAATAGTGTAAACGAATGCAGCGCAATGCAGGCGCATGCTAGGGGGGCACTATTCTTGGATTATGTGCTCTTGGATGGCTTGGATAGTCTCTTGATGAGAACGTGACACCTTAGTTAATCCCTGGATTGTTATCATTTAAGCTGTTTAATTTGAGAAAATGACCATCTGTTACTCCCCTTTGTGAATTTAGACCATGTCATGGACTTCAGTGAACCTCAGGGCTATGTAACCTGGAGATTCATGCTCTCAGTATGCCAACGCTTGGCGAACAGATGTTTGGGGAGATGTCAGACAAAGAGCGATCCCAAAGACTCCCCTTGAAAGGACATGGATTAGGGTAACCAGGACTGACCGCTTGAGCCAGGCCTGGGGCGTGGTGTCTGCAGGGGATTGTCTGATAACTAGGGACCCTAAATACAGTAAACTGGTCCAAAATGGCGACGTGGAGCCATCTCATGCAAGATGAAAGGTGGAAGTCAGGTGCAATGCCAGACAGACAGTAGGCATGTCATGCACAGTCTAGACAGTCTAGACCTTTGCAATGGAAACTGGCTGCCATCTTTTACTAAAATCATTAGTCTGCTTAATTCTTGACAATGCATTAGTAATATATCGGTCAATATTGTATATTTTAGCTCCCTAAAACTTTTTATATTAGCTAGGTCTAACTAGTGTTAGCTGTCTAACCTGAAATAACTGGCTGAATACAGCATTAGTCAAAATCTAGGACTACATGTTATGAAGCGTAATGTGTTCTTTCATAAATGTATTATTAATAAATGTTAATGCTACCTTATGCTACATAGAGCCAGGCTGTGACCACTGAGTGCAAAACCTGTCCAATAGTGTTATTCCAGTGTTACAGTTTGACTGTTAATCATCGAGTATTATTGGATGATTTATTCGACCGTTGACGTTTTCTAAATACGATCTCAAAAAGCAGTTACCCTCTACCTGGTCACGGTCAACCTGTGCAGCGGACGCAACCGCACCGAAAACCCTTCGGCTGTCTCATCTACCGCAGTTTTAAACACGTTACAGTACATAGTACAGTATGTTCCTAACGTTATCACACATGATGCCTATCAAACGCACAGAAGAACAATGGCATTGCTGACTAGAACTGAACAAAACAATCCGTTTTTTTTTTAAATTTTTTTTTATAGATGTAGAGTACGGGATGGACGGATGTACTTTATTGATCCCCAAGGGGATATTTGTGACATTTTGGCAAAGAGAGCACTGCGCATTACCGCACTAGGTCGCTTTTCCTCGCATCCCATCCGCTTCCTCTTTCAGCTCATAACAACAACATGGCAAATTCTGACATGTACGTATACACATGTAGCGTCTCGAGAACACACAATCGAGATTCATCTTTCTTCTTCATCTTTTCGTAACGGAGCAAACACGAACTCTCTCTCTCTCACACACACACACACACACACACAAAGGTGTCAGTGATTACATGCTTATCACACAGACTCCAGAATGAAAGGAATTTGCTCTGTTTGCATGGTTAAATGTCAGTTTTGTAATGCTGCTGTATAAAGAGGATTCCTGAATGAGAGGTGTGAACAGTGCAGTGTAATATCGTAATGCCACATCGAGTGCTGCGTAATTTTATATCTCAGAGCAGGGTAATGGATCTAATGGAATCTGTTGGAAGTACCACGGATATATAATATATAATATATAATATATATATATATATATATATATATATATATATATATATATATATATATAAATGTATATAAATTCTATTTATTGTCGTTATTTTCTCTCATTTCAACCGGTGTTTGAACATCAACAGTGATTAGGTATGAGTTATGTACATAGTGCCGTGCGTGGGCTTTTTTAAAGTGAAGTGGGTTCATGTCTAAAAACAAAAACAAAAACATAAAACAAGTTAAAAGTGATGGGAATAAATAAGCTTTAAACTATTCGGTACTAACAACATATGATATAAAATGTAAGCTATTATATATTTTGGAAGTTGTCAGTGACAGTGATTCTCTGTTACTTACAGCGTGACAGTTATGCCCTAAACTTTTATTTGCTCGCTAGATGTTCCTGATTCTGAAAGGAATTGTTCTGCCAGACTTGTGGTTTCACTTAGATTCAAGTCTTGCACAGTGCATTGTATTATGGCATTATGGGATGTATCACAGTATTTCTGACTGAGGATCAATATTGTAATCATCGAAGCGATAAAACGGAATGATGACTGGAAAAGTTGGGTTTAATAAGCGGGCCAGCAGAGTGTATATCCCAGAATGCACTTGTCGCCAGGACCAGAGCGAGAAAGTAAGGACAGTGGGACATTGCAGTGCTATAATTGCAGCTAACATATATCATATGACCTCTACAGTACCAACACACACACACACACACACACACACACACACACAAAAATGTATGACCAGCAGTACACCATTAGTATTAACCTTGTTGCGTGAACAGCACTCTATAATGCATTAGCGCTTGGGATATGTATGCTATTAAGACAGAGGTTTCTGTATATTACTGTATGGTCGAATCCACTGTCTGCAGGTTTAGCCCAAATATAATAACAGGTATGGAATGGTAAAAAGATTTAAAAAAAAAAAAAAAAAAAATGAAATAAAGCTCCCAGGGTGATGTTTTTGATTCTGCTGATATTACAATAATGTTTACCTCCAGCAGTTGACTGCATAAATATTTATAGCTAGAATTTATACGCGGATACACACTGTAATTTCAGTAACAGCATGCCAAATATTGATCTGCGTCAACAAAGATGTTTTACATTTGCTAAATGTTTTAGTTTATCTATCCAACCCCCCCCCCCCCCCCCCCCCCCGAAATAAATAGGTATACATAATATTCTTCATGGTAAATGTATAGAGGTGAAATCGTTATATAACCTTTTACCACAGAGCCGCTCAGTTCTCAAATCCTATTGGTCAGAAGATGTTGGTTAATATAGTTATTAATCAGCCATATAATCTAAGCCCACTAATGAACTGATTTAAAAAGGGTATTGTTATTTAAAAAAAAAACAAAAAACAAACTGAGAACAGATTGCTGTTATGGTGAAGTATTATGAAGTCATGAGATGTTTGTTTAATGTTTTTGGAAGGAGTCTCCAGTGTCAGCATGTTGAAGGGTCTTTGCACAGTCTTTTCTGGTTTTTTGGCAACATGACAAGTTGTGTGCTTACTTAAGTTCAAGTCTAGTTCAGTCTGAAAGCCTGGGAAAAGGTGCTAAGAGCAAATGTAGATTATTGACTAGTGATTAGCCTCGTAATTTATAAACTGGAAGGAAGAGGTAGGCGTAGTAAGATGTTCGTAAAGTCCGTTTAAGCACAGTGAGAACGTTCGATATTTTATTATGCTAATGGTAGGTATGTACTGTGATGGTATTTGCTCCAAATTTTTTTTTTTTTTTTAACAGAGACTGAAAAGGACTGAGGTGACGCCTCGTCTTTTCATAAAATCCCCTCTGGTGTTAGAGTTGCTTTATTTGGAAACCCGCGATTTCATTTCGGATATCTGGTGTCATGAACGTGAGCTGACGTACAGTAGAGTCGGAATGTCCCTGTTTACATCTGCCCAGATGTTGACACCTTGAGAATAGCAGCAGTAAAATGACTCTGAGTGGGAGGATTGATTTAAAAATTGGAGCACGAGGATCGGCGCACGCTCGCTGTGCTTTCCTGCTGAGCCTGGAGACATTATTTCTTGGAAGTGCATTGTCTGTATAAATTCTAGATGTTTGTGCGCAGTCCTTGAAACAGAAAAACATGTCTCCATGATCTAGGCAAGTTAGATTGCGAAATAAAATGGACTGTCAATAAAATTTACGGCAATATATTCACTCATGATTAACGCTAAAAATGTGTTTCCATCCGTTAGGTGTTACACTTTTTTTTTTTTCTCCTCTCGATTATTTCTTCTCTAAAGGTTGCGCAAAGAAGATGTTTCTATATCAGATACTGTTGTGAATGCAGTGAAGAAGGCATAATAAGATTTTTCTAATCAAATCAGTGCCAAGTAAACACAGTCACGGTTCCAGACTACTTACTGCTCAACTAAATAATGTCAAAATAGTTCAGCCTGATCCAGGCTCCTGAGTGGCGCAGTAGGAAAATGTTCACGCAGGGAACGCAGTCATGCCAGGTTCGCTCCCTTGGCTGGGGCATCATTTGGTATTCAAACTTGGATTCTCCTGGTGATACCACAACCATCTGTGACCGAGAGCCTAGGGAGGGGTGCGCTCTGGGTGGGAAGCATGGCGTATTCTCTCTATCCTGTCAATCACAGCAACACTAGCCAATCATAGGTGTCTGTGAGCTCATGTACGTAATGTTTCCCTCTGAGTGTGCTGATGCAACGACAAGATGTTAGCCTTTGGGAGAACTGGTTGGCGGTGGGACTTGGCAGGGTACCGTATTGAGGAGAAAATTAGCATTTAGAAACCCTTTTTACTACCATACTAATACTAGTGTGTATCCGAGATCAGGGTCAGACGTGCGCTATTTCGTATTTATTATATACATACTATATGGCAAAAAGTATGTGGACGCCTGCCCATTGAACACCCCGTTACAAAACCATGGGGATTAATATGGAGTTGGTCCCCTCTTTGCTGACATAACAGCCTCCACTCTTCTGGGAAGGCTTCCCATTGGATTTTGGAGCGTGGCTATAGGGATTTGCGCTCATTCAGCTACAAGAGCACAAAGGGGTTGGTCAGTGATGTTCAGCAAGAAGGCGTGGTGTTCAGTAGGGTTGAGGTCAGGGTTCCACATGAGTTCCTCCATTCCAACCTTGTCTTTATAGACCTCACTTTTTGCACAGGGTCGTTGTCGTGCCGGAACAGGTTCGGGTCCCTTAGTTCCAGTGAAAGGAATGTTAATGCTACAGCATACAAAGACCTTCTAGATAACTGTGTGTTTCCATCTTGGTAGTGGCAGTTTGGGGAATATGCATGTGATGGTTTTGGTCCACAAAGTTTTCACCATATAGTGTACTATACAAGATAGGATGTTGTAAAAGAAAAAACAAAAACCATCAAGATCTTTTATATCTTGTGGAGTAACTGTTGGATTTGACCTTTAAATGTCTTGTTCTCAATGCTGTCATGCTTAAATTAGAACTAGATCCAGCACAGAGCTCAAAACGACATGTTATGTCAAAAAATCCAGGCTTCACATTGCACAGCATCAAACGTAAGGTTAAAGTGGGTTCTTACACCTCCCAGCAGGTTACAAGACTTCAGAAGGAGCCTCTATTTAACTGAGACAGCAGGAGGATTTTCACACTTTCTGCAAGTCTGTCTTCTCTCTCTCTCTCTCTCTCTCTCTCTCTCTCTCTCTCTTTCTCTCTCTTTTTTTTTATAGCATGTGTCTGTTCTATCCCACTCTGCTCGGCCTACTTTAAGGACTCGGGATATCCAAAGACAGACACAAATGCCACTTCATATGACTCTCACTCCATGTTAAATCACTAGACCTTTCTGACCTGGACATCTGTAACGTTTAAGGTTGCCAGTCTATGAGGTGCACGTACCATATGGGATCCCATGAAGCTATAGAAAATCGAGCAAACTCCGCAATGTTAGGAAAAACGTGCAATTTGTCAAAGTGACAGCAGATTTTCTGCACTTTGGGTCGAGACGAGTCACGTGACGTCATCACAGCACGCGTTCCGTCGAAGCCGTCTTCGATTCACGCGCGTCGAACATGAGTACAGCTGAAAGGTCTCATTTACCAGCAGACGTCACAGCACGTGAAAGGCCGTGCAAAAGTATTTCACGCAATTGCAGTTTTGCCATTTCGAGTAGTTTTCTGCAAAACAGCAACAGTTGCATCGCGAATTTTGGAGGAAAAAAAAAAAAGACACAGCAAATTCAAGTGCGCAACAAAAACTAGCACAACTTTGATTTGAACAAAATTTGTATTCATGAAAATCTTGGCGTAAAGATCGCAGGACAAAATTCATGAATGTTACTTTAATAACAACTTACACAGGGACACAGGGATGAAAAAAAGTGTATAATTCTTGACAAGGTGAAGGTTTCTGTAAGGAGATGTTTAGTTAGCATTTTTGGAAGGAGTCTCAAGTGTCAGTGCTTTGTAACAGTCAGAGATAAGGCTGCTTTTACAACAGGAAAGACTTTGCTCTTTGCAGTTTCTCGATAACATGACTACATGCTTTTTGTTTGTTTGTTTGTTTGTTTCTCTGTTTTATTGAAGGCGGAGGCTCGTGAAGGAAAGACTAGTTTTTAGCTGCTATAGTATGGTATACTATAGTACAGTTAAATATAACTATAAATGGATAAAAAGTACACGTCGTTCTATAATAACTAAAACACTAGAATCCTTGGCAGATTGCTGCGTTATATCCTAAAGGGCATGCTTTTATAGGAAAATAATCTGCTGGTAACAGTAACATATCGGGCGCCATCACGCCACCCCTTCATTGATTACTTTTCTTTAACAGCACGCCGCATGATGTTTTATTACTCATTTAATAACCATGAATAATTCAGTAACTACTCCGAAGTGAATAGGAAAGGTGTGTATGTATTGTGAGAGTGCAATATAGGGGAATATAAATCTGGCGTTCAGGTGGATCATGGGAGTTAATAAAAGGTCAGCTTTCAAAGGAAACCTGTTAATCATGCTTAGGTTAGCTGACACACACACACACACACACAGAAAAAACTCCAGACTTTATTTATTTCCCCGTCTTTATTTTATTAGGCTTATTTTATTTAGATCAAATAACATAGTCCGGTGGAAAAATAAACAGAAAAACTAAACGTACTTAATGTGGCAACGAATGCAGGTGTTCCATCGAGAGCTACGTTTAAACCGAAGTTTAATCTGGTTCTGAGAAAGTTGCCCATAAATATTCCTTAATTAAGTCAATCTAAATCTATCACCCAACCTAAGTGTAATCTCCCTTTCATCGTCGGACAGCAGAGAAAACTTCAATGTGGAAATCTAGGGATAATTATGACCCGAGACTGAGTCATGGGGTCTAGACGGGGTTCTAATCTGATTTCATCCAGGCAGCCAAAGTGCCCGGCGCTCTAATTCACCTTTCGTTGTTTGGGTGTGCTGAGCCACGCAGATCCATCACTTCCAGTCACGGCGATCCGGCATCGGCAGGCAGATTTGATTACGGCGTACAGTAGTGCTCAGACTGTCTGCAGATGTTTAGAGCATTTAGCCAAGCCTTGCACTCAGCGCCGCTATTAGAGTAGCCGTCTGGCCCATTTAACGCACCAGCTCATGTATTACAAACACACATATTGTTTGCATAACACCACAACACACTGTGTGCCATCACGGCTTTTTAGCACCACACACTTTCAGCAAGGGGAGATTTGATATGTCCCAAAATACATCTCTCTTTACCTTCCTGTGCTGGGAAGACATTAAAAGTTCGAAAAGACAGACGGAAAAAAAAAAACGTAGGAGAATGAATGACACTCTGGCAACAACAACAACAAAAAAATCTTGCTTAGTAGCCACCGGGGAGACGACGACACATTTTATTGATAGCTACTGTAATTAAGTGTAGGCTTGGAGAAGAGGGAAATTGCACATTCATCATATCAAATTAGCCCGTATTGAGTTCAGTGAGGGCGGCCTAATGGCTGTGTTTTCACCCCTGCTGTAATCAGCGAGAACAGCTACGGAAACTGTCACCTGCTGAAGGGTGGCCTGTGCGTTTTTGTACACAACACGCTCACTAAGTATGACGCATATTTCTTCAGAACATAAGTGCGAAGGAGGGGTTTGGAGTACGGACCATTTGGATACATCACTCACTAGCAAATGCCAAAGCGACAGGAATCTGTTCTGTTTGTTTTTCTATGCGAGTGGTGACGGAGTGCCTGTTGAAATGAATTTGTCTCAAGTCTGTGCAAATTAGCCATGACATGGTAAAGGAACAAATCCAATTCATTGGCTCCAGTGAATTCCCTGGTCCAGTCCTTATGGCACGAGTTGTCCACTGTTTCCCCGAAACCACTACTCTTACGATCTTAGCTCCTACCTGTCTCCAGTGCTCAAAAATGGAAAAAAATATCAAAGCCTCTTCGATCCAGGCACCCCGCTTCGATCCCGAGCTTAGGTTACTGCCTGTATGGAGTTTTGCATGTTGTCTCCATGGGTTTCCTCCAGGTTCTCTGCTTTCCTCCCACCTCCCAAACACATGCCAGTAGGTGGACTGGGCTACACAAAATTGCCCTTAGGTGTGAATGTCTGAAAGCAAGCCCTCAAGAGTCCGGATCCACCACAAGCCTGGCCAGGATAAAGAGCTTACTGAAGATGAACGAATGAATTCACTGCGATACAGGATATCTTTTAGTAGAGTGTACACATTTTGGTTACTCCCATCTCATATCAGTCAGAACTTTAAAAAAAAAAAAACCCAGAACGTGCATGCACATGTGCGACTTTGGTAGTGGTCACCACACGTGCCAACAAGAGACATGAGCGTCTTGTCAGCTGCTACCATGAACGAGTGTATGTAATGTTTGTTTTAACCATTTAAACTCTCTTATAATTCAGCTATTCACCAACTCCCGGGCTGGGGGGTTGAATCCCCTGGATGTGCTTTGGGGGTTTCCTCAGGGTTTCCTCTTCCAGTCCAAAGACACGTGTTGTAGGCTGTTTGGCATTTCCAGATTGTCCGTAGTGTGTGATAGTGCCCTGCGCTGGGTTGGTACCCCATCCAGGGTGCCTCGAGTTGGTACCCCATCCAGGGTGCTATCCAGTGCCCCTATCCAGGGTGCCCTGGGATAGGCTCCAGGCTTCCCCGCGACCCTGTGTAGGATAAGCGGCATGGAAAATGGATGGATGTTAAAGAATGCTGTGTAGTTACAAGATGCAAGTTTGGATTATGCGATAACAGCCTCACCCCAGAATGTAAAAAATAAATGTGAGAACCAGTTGTTATGTGACCAAGATGGAGCCTTAGCAACCAAGTGTAGTGAAGCAGTTGTATAAGAAAGAAGAGAAGAAAAAAATCAAACATCAAATAAGTACGTATGCTTTTGTCAGATGTATATTAGCTTCCGTTTCCATTTCCTGACTTTTCCATTTCCACAGAATATCACTACGAACGTTTTTGTTCTCGTCCTCCAAGAGTTTTTTCCTCACACTCTCATCGGCTTTGGCTAATCACTGTGCTCGCTTCTCGTTTACTCCCTCGCACTACAAGGTTTATTGATGATAACTCTAAACAGGAGAGTCTTGTCTAGTTCTAATTGTCTTGTTTTTGGGGACATGTTCTCACAGACATGAATACATTGTGCTGCTAAACAGCCTACAGGTAGTGATTAGTTGGCACTCTGAGTAGGGGGGGTCAAACTTTTTTTGTCAGTGACAGGAAAATCGAAGGAAATCCAAGCTAAGCAAATGTGTAGTGTGTATTCCGCATTGTCCATAAGCGGTCCTGGATTTAGTTGTGTTTGATACGTAACCCTTATTTCTGTCTCCCGTTCTGTCTTTCTTTGTCCAACCCACTGCTGTGTTTTTTGTCTGCAGTGGTTCTCCTGGACACCACAGCTGTATTGGGAGAACTCGGTTGGATGACCTACCCAGTAAATGGGGTAAGTAACATTACAGCAAAACTGCCACAAGCTATTACTGTGACTCTTTTGAAGCAGTTCTCAAAACACCAATTTATTCCTAAATGTCGACGTGAAGCATTCGGCGAACCGTTATTCTCCATAAAACATCCATTTAAGTCCAGCATCAGGTATAATCTGCCTTTGGGGTTGAATTGACACTTTGACAGAGTGCCTAATTCATGAATTTCATATTTAGACATTCTGTAAAAGTGGAATCTGGAGTGTAGCACGCTTCCCTGCGTTAACGTCTTGCAAATTTTCCTCTGCTATTTTTTTTTTTTTTGTTCTGGGCAAGAGAAACCTGGATGCAGATCTCATATGGATTTCCCATAGGGTTCATTCAAATCTAAAAAGAATTCCTAATGCGCAATGTCCAATCTCTTCATGTGCTTTATCTTACTTCATGGTTGGTCAGGAAAGTCTTCACTTCAAGCCCTACCGGATGATTTTATAGGCATTTATGCACGTTGTCAAACGTTATTTCAGGTTTCTACATTAATGTCTACAGACGAATCCGATTTTACCCGACCGTGGTCACAGGGACAGCTCATCGACGATTCAGGATGTGTGCAGAGAGCTTATTAAAGAGATATTAATACCTTAGATGATGTTCGCTCGATTTCAAAGCCTTTTTTAGGCCGCCTGTCTTCACATGGAAATGAAGTTTTAGCTTAATTGACTGTTTCTTACAATACGACCTCATACTGAAACTCATCTTGTATTCAAGCTTCGATAGCGTCGAATAAATCCATGGAAGCATGCCACGAAAAAGGCCTCGTGTTAGCTTAGGAAGTGGAGTTAAATGCTTACTGGGCACTGCACAATAAAATGCTGGTTTATCATTTTCACAGTGTTTGTTTGCGTTGTTTTTTGCATTGAGATGAAACTATTAATATGCTAATATGCTAATATGCTAATATGCTAATGTAAAAGAATCCATTGGGATTTTTACTGATACTGGCGATAACACCTGTGTGATCAACAAAAACCGACACAAACGTCGCCTATCCACAAACGGCAGAGCGATCGACCATGCTAGTATAAGTTAACCAGGTAATGTGAGGACGTAATGAATTCAGATACATCAGTACGGAAATTCGGAAAAGGTTTTGAGAGGAGTATGCCTAATAATAAATGGATTTATATTTAACAAACAAACAAACAGAAACCCCAAAAAACCTATCTTCTTTGATATCGGCGAACTTTTCTGTCGCAACATGTTTATAGAACATGTTTTGGAAGGAGTCTCCAGTGCCGGAGCTAATGTTGTTCCTTAAAGGGTAAAGGGAACGGCGAGGGAACAATCGTTTATCGCTATAACGTCCCTGCTGAGAAAAAAAAAATAAACCAATAGAACCATCACAGAAATTCTAAAGGTTTCCACTACAAATACCATTACAAACCATCAGCTAACCATTAAAACCATTACCATAATCGGTCCTTAATGGTATCCACTAGACGTAAAATAGCAACCAAAAGATAGCAACAAATTAGTCCCACAGGGACCATTACAGTTTCCATTAAACCAATACAATTCCCATTATAACCATTAAAACCATTACAAATTCTATGAGGGTTTCTGTTGTTTTTTGTTTTTTGTTCAACAGGCCTAAGTGATAACAGGAATTTATATCGCACACTTTCCACAACTATAAACGGATAAAAAGTGTCCTTTAAGAAATAAATATTGTAATCATGGTGGCGTAAGGGGAGTAAAATACTTCAGGACATGCCGTCATTGGAAAACAATCAACCTTGGGGTGACGACGGTAACTTGGGCAGCATCGTAATAAATATGCATATAACAGATAAACGTGTTCTGTAAAGTGTGTAATAATGTGATTGTAATAAAGCCAGTTGCCTGTGCCATTTTGTCCAAGACCAGGTGTAATAGATTCCCCTAAAAATTTTATAAGCGACCAGCATCTCACACTTGAACGTGACTCAAATGGTGATGCAAGGCAGAGGCAGTTTTGTATTAGAGCTTGTGTAAAATGACCTACTATGCACTAGCGGGTGATTTCCCAGCGGTCCCGCGGTGCACATCTTCGGATTGGTTCGGCTCTTCCTCTGGAAACCACGGTGTGAAGGGAGGACTGATTTCCTCGGTAACACCACATGAGTTTTCATTTGTGGTGCAATAACAAGCCAACCCACATCTCTCCGATCAAATCAATAATTCATGCTCTAATATCCTGGATGTAATGTTACCTGTTCTCACTAGGTAGCGTCGCTCTCTCTCTCTCTCTCTCTCTCTCTCTCTCTCTCTTTCTCTCTCTCTCTCGCTCGCTCTCTCTCGCTCTCTCTCTGTCGCTCTTCTGCCAGGGTACAGGCTATGGCATGTTAATCAAGGCCTCTCCTGTATTCTTTTTTATGAGCCAGCTGGAACGCACACCTTTTCTAGCATCGGGACACTTCTCCTGCCATTTAATTTGTTTTCTAGTAAAAGAGGACAAGAGTATATTTACACTCTTTTTTGTTTACACTGACACAGACATGTCCTTCGGGTGTACTTCGTTTTCTCTCTCTCTCTCTCTCTCTCTCTCTCTCTTTGTAAAACACTCTCCCTTCCTTTCCCCCTCAGCCCCTCTCTCGGTCTCTCTGTATGCGGCGGCAGGTTTGTTTGTGCTGTTTTGTTGATTATTCTCCCGGCTCTCCTCTTTGACGTGTCCCTCTGAGCCGCTCTGTAATTACTAAACGTGTCACAGAGCCGCCGCCATTCCTCACACGTTGAAATCGGCAACGCGGGGTTTCCAGTCCCGTGTTTCTGATGCCGAGGCGAACGTCCCCGTGCCACACGTGAGCAGAGAAGTCTGGATGTTGCATATTTAATGAAGTTTCTGAACAGCTAAATGAGGAGGCAGGAACCTTTAGTGAAGCGTATGGAAAAAGCAGTGAACAGAAGTACAGCGAGGTATGACACACAATTAACTTAAAACAGTTTGTGGACAAACTCGGACGCTATTTAAATCGCCGGTTTATGTGAGTTAGCTCATCCTATGCTCGATGTCATGGTTGCGATAGTAAACGACCAATCCACATAATCGAAGACGAAGAAGAAACCGATAAAACGATCGCGTTATTTTATGCATCGATATGGGGAAATTTTCACTGAGGAGGCATTTAAGATGGAAGGAGTCTCCAGTGTCAGCGCTTTGGAACTCTTTGTGGTTTATCGAACACATAATGTGCATTTTTTTTTTTTTTTGGTCAAATTAACTTCAACAGAGGAAAAAGTGAGGATATATAACGTGACTGACAACAGGGTGCGAAATGTAGCTAAAAAATGAACTGCTGTGAGAAATAAAATACCTGCTGACATGCTGATGGCAGGGTGTTATTGGAAAATAATCAACTTCTGGGGTTGGTAACCGTAACGTGACTTCACATCACACCATCTTGCTATTACAACACACCACTAAGTGGTTTTCTCTTACTTGATGCAGTCATCTGATGAGCAGCCAAGATTAAACGGATTAAAAAAAATCCCCAGTCTTGGACAAGCGCAGGATGTTTTTTTTTTTTTTTCAATCAGACGCTGTCAAATAAACCCGAAATTATTATTCTGATGCGATATGTTTGTTAAGTAACGTCTGTGACACTTTGTTTGTTAAGAAACGTCTGTGACACAGTATTCACACAGCATAAAAGACCTCTATTTAAATGACAGGAACGAGAGCGTCTACTTCTACAGTCTGCTTTATATATAGTGTTCATATATAGCTTCCACCTCTCGTATGATGAAATCTATACAGGCCTGTCAGAGTATGTGTAAAATAGAGTGTTAGGCAGGAGTGTGCTTTATTTAGGGCGCGAAAGCAAGAATCATAGCCGACGTCTGAAGCAGGGGTCATAACACAAGCAGACAAAGTCAGCAGAGCAAATGGAGCAAATCCTTAATCGTCTACAGTAACACGAGTGAGATCCAAATATTATTTTTTAAAATTATATTATGTTATAATATTATTATATTATATTTAAAATAAAACAGGACCTCGGACTAGGAAGAAAAGAAGCTCGGATTTAGTATAAAAAAAAAAGCAACATGACACAACATGGTATAAATAGACCAATGAATCAGAAGTAAACATGGTACAGGTGAACACAGTCGGGTAACAAACCGAGAGCACGTGGCGTACGTCGTTAGAGGAAAGTGACACAAAGTTAGAAATCATGTATTTAGGTACTGAATGCTTATGATCCAAAGTTTGTGGGGTGTTTTATTTTTGACAATCCGACCATCTGTGGCTGTTATGAGTTAGGAGTATTATACGTTTCCGTCGGAAACGCTTAAGAGTAAAAGCCGTAGTTATATCCATAGTAATCCCACACATAAACATGCTGAATATTCAGTGTGAAAAGAAAGTTTTTCAAACCCACTAGCGAGCTACCCGTTATCAAAAGAGCACTGTGAAAGTTTTTCTTATTTTACCTGTATGAGGAAGTAAATATAGTTCATCGGTTTATTGATATCTTACAGGGTAGTCATTAGGAACGAGTTTAGTTGTGTAGCTGCTGATCATTTTTGTAATATAGATTTTGCTTTGTCAAAGGGTTAACACCATTCTGATGAAGGAAGCTTCTTTATTATTATCATTACTTTTCATTTTATTACTGTGTATTATATCAGGGTAGACACACAGTACAAAGCCGTTCTGTTTCTGTGTAGATCTCGTAGTAAATTGTTTCAGAAATGAAAACTAAATCTAAGATAAAACAAAGGCAACCTGAGTAAACACAAAATGCAGTTTTTAAATGATAATGTTATTTATTGAAGCAAAACAGCATGAAGTTGGTTAAAAGGTCTTACTCAGTAACACACTATGCCAAAGTTGAAAGAAATTCCAGAAATGATGAGGAAGAAGGGGATTGAAATGCATCAGTCTGGGAAGAGTTACAAAGCTAGTTCAAAGGCTCTGGGACTCCAGAGGACCACAGTGAGAGCCGTTATCTCCAAATGGAAAAACTCAGCATAGTAGTGAACATTCCAGAAGTGGCCGACCTTCCAAAATTCCTCCAAGAACACAACGACTACTCATCCAGGAAGTCACAAAAGAGTCAAGGACAACATCAAAGGACCTACAGGCCTCTCTTGCATCAATAAAGGTCACTGTTCATGACTCCACTATCAGAAAGACTCTGGGCAAAAATGGCCTCCATGGAAGAGTGGTGAGGTGAAAACCACTGCTAACCCAGAACACCATTAAGACTCGTCTGAATTTTGAGAAAACACAATTTGATGATCCTGAAACCTTGTGCGAGAATGTTCTGTGGACTGATGAGTGGAAAGTGGAACTGTTTGGAAGACAGGAGTCCCGTTACATCTGGAGTAAACCAAACACAGAATTCCACAAAAAGAACATCATACCTACGGTCAAGCATGGTGGTGGAAGTGTGATGGTGTGGGGATGCTTTGCTGCTTCAGGGCCTGGGCAACTTGCAATAATTGAAGGAAACATGAATTCCTCTCTCTACCAGAAAATCCTAAAGGAGAATGTCCGGTCTTCAGTCCGTAAGTTGAACTCAAGCGCAACTGAATTATGCATCAAGACAATGATCCAAAGAACAGGAGTAAATCCTAGTCCTAGAAGTAAATGAACGACTGATCTCCAGTTATCGGAAGTGTTTGGTTGCAGCTATTGCTGCTAAAGGTCGCACAACCAGATTTTATGTTTACCTCACCTGTCAGAAAGCTAAACCCAGTCTCCTGAAAATCACTAAAAGGGCATTCCAGCAAATTGCAGAGCAACCTCATAACAACAATAGTTTAACAACAGCAGTGTTGACACATCGCAAAACAGATTCAATCTCTTTTAATGAATAATGACTCTAGACAGAACCAAGCGAGGGTGTTAAACTTTTTACAAGCCGACAACACACAGCGGGAGAATCTCTGTGTTGATAACAAACACGATCGCAAAAGAATATAGGCCCGGAATCATGTATGTATCTGTTTGCTCTTGTAAATAAAGCGTCAGCGAGTAAATGAAAAAAGAGTGAGGTGAGTGGAAATTTCTTTTTTAAGCATGTGAAGTCAGTGAGAGCAATACACAGTTAGAGCGACTTGGGTCAGATTTGGAAGGGGTTTTTGTACATGTGTCATTTGTCATCTTAGATACGTCATACATCATCATGGTGCAAGTTTAGAAACAAGTCCAAAAAGGTAGGTTTTAAGGGTGTAATCAGTCAGTGCGTTTACATGGACAACAATAATCCACTGTTAACCCGATTAAGACAATATTCTGGTTAAGAAACTAGCATGTAAACAGCGATTTTTAATTACCTTAATCCGATTAAACTCATACTCGAAGTAAACACAAATAGAATTAAGACGTGTGGAGTACTCCTGTTTTAGTCGCATTATCGACGTGTGTTACAGACATGTAAACACCTTAATCACACTATTAACGCTGTGTGAGAGTTTTCACCGCATTTTGTGACAGGACACGATCACACACGGCAGTTTTGTGTGTTTTACGGTAAACAAGAGAGTACGGCTGCGTCCCAAACCGCGTACTTACCTACTACAGTATATAGTAGGAGAAATACACGTATCTCGGCTACTATATAGTAGGTAAATACGCGGTTTGGGACGCAGCCCACGGCTTTAAGCAGTCGTCTATTTGCATGTACAGCACGACAAATAATCAACCGCACTGGAAGCGTTCGTAAAAACTAAAAATAGAAACACCCAGAACTGTATACGGTACCATAACGAAGACGAACTGTACGTCGATACGTGAAATTCTGGAGGGACGTCGGACGGCGTGGCGCGGTGACGTAATGACGCGTGCCGTTAATCTAATTATGTTCTATAACGTGTAAAACAGCAACATGAAAGGAGTATTCTAAAAGCGACTCATGTAAACACCTTAATCAGAATATTGTCTTATTCAGAATAACATCAATAATTTGATTACTGCTGTCCATGTAAATGTAGTCGATGACATCCTGTATCTGTTTAGTGCTGTAAATATCCGTACCTGGATCTGCATTTGGTTCGTAACTCGGAGTGGGAGTAGCCAAAACTGGAAGTAGTTTTTCTGCTTTGTTTTGTTTTAATGAACCACATTACTGTTGCCATGGAAATGCTATAGATCGGTATGCCATTAGTGTCATTACTATTTAGGCATCCTGTTTAGTCCTTAATGTCTCCCAGAAGCGTCAGATTAAACTGGGAGAACGAGCAAAGTGCACCACAACCCATTTTACAAAATAGTAACATTTTTCTACAGCGCAGCTTTGTGAATGGCTTCAATTTATTGAAAAAAAAAAAGAGCCCAAAACAAAAACAAAAAAAACAACAAAATCTGCTTTAAAATGCATGCATAGTGCAGTAAAGCATCCCTGCGCTAAACGGATAGTAATGCACGCTGAGCGCTAACGACGTAACAACGGCATTGTAATGTATTAATTAACGGCCATTCAGTAACGAGGCTCTTTATGATGGTGTAATTATGACTCTAAATAATGTTCATTCTTTTTAAAGCACTAGGACTTCATGTGCTCTGGACAGTGTTCCCGTTATTGTACATAATCTGTTCCGGGCTATTTTTATATTATAGCACTGGACATAGCTCTAAACCGGGCTAATAATGCAGAGCCATACAGGGTTTCCTTGAGAGCGATTATTCATTCAAGTAGTCCTTGAATAGAAAACCTTCGGACGAGTCGAATTCGATGGTACGTGCAGTACATCTGCACGTCCTTTATCCTCTCCGGAGAAGGAGCGATATGAGTCCAGCGATATCCCTCGGTGAGGTGAACTCGTCTGAAAGCAGTAGCATTTGCAAATTCAAAAGGGAAACATTAGCAGAGCACCTGAGAGCCATCTCCATCAAAGGGTGATTAATGATCCCTCAATGTTCTCTCGCGCTGGCCGCTTGACCTTTTTTTTTTTTTTAAAGTCCCGTCCATCTCTTCCTCTGTGAATCGTTCTCAATGCTCTGTCGAGATTTGAATGATTTATAGGCGTTTTTTTTTTTTAAAGAGCAGTCATGTATAGATGAGACACGAGTGCCACTCGTATCTGCAGAGAATCTGAATGTCTTTTAAAAGCCGTTTGAGGTGAGGCGGTTCAAGACATTGATGAGCATGCAGGTAATGTAACCTTGCACTAGCAGACCCGTATTGCTTTTTTGCTTCATCTTAATGCAGTAAATCACTTCCTCTCTTCACCGGTGCCGTCTCCAGCGAGTTCCTTTTTGTGTCTTCGCCGCTTTGTGTTACGCCGTTCTAAAGAAGCACTTCACAGCCTGGAGATGTAATTCCCTCATACTACCTGTCAGTCTTTTAGAGGGTATAGATTCACGGCCGGAATGAGATACAGTTATTCAATATAGGTGGGAATGGAAGTCCCAAGGTCCAGCGCGCCCGATCCCTTCGGCCTCTGCGGCAGTCTCATCTGAGCGAGATGGGATTCTCTTGTAACGCCAGCTGGATTTTCACTCAAGTAATGTCGACTGGATCTTTATTGATTTTTATCACAGTGTTCCATCTAATTCACACCGACAAGCAATCGCCTCATTGGTTCAAAGCAAATTTCCATTTAGATCATGAAAGCCAGCCCTGAACGAATTCCTTTCAAACCTACCTGCGTCGTAAGACTGCAGAATTATCATAAGAAAAATGATGAGGTATGAAAATGATTGCTGATATAAAATAACGCTGCGCACCGATGATGAGAAGAATAACCAAAAACAACTCGGAATTCTGTATGATTGACCGATCTAAAGTCCTAAAAATCTGACTTCACTCAGATGAAAGCCCACACAAACATGTCTGGGATCTCGGTCCAATCGTATAGTCTGAAAATCCGATTTGATTTGCTTGTCTGAGCGCAGAACGCAACATGCTCAAGACATTAAGCACAAACTTCTAGGATCCCAAGTGGCGCAACACAAAAAGTGTTCAGCCTATCGTTAAGTCTAGCAAGCAAACATGAGCATGATTTCCTTCCTCCTGCCCCGTTATGCAGCAGTAATGAAACGATGTGGGGCAATGAAGCCAACCCCTGCACGTTCACCTCCATCCTCCCTGGTTGTTTGCTGTCATGTGATGGAGGAGAGTTGGCAAGACCAAACTTGGGAGGGAAAAAACAGCCCACGGAAACTCCATTGATTAGATCAATGGAGGGGGGGTTGGGGGGGGGGGGGGGGGTTGTTCTTCATCGCGAGTGGATGCACCACTAACATGACTGCTTGCTTTTCATTTGGCATTTATCTTTAACTAATTACGTGGTTAATGATGTGCCTGATATACAGCTCATAAGAAGATCACTAAGAAATCAATAAAAAACCGAAAAGCCGTCTTTTATATTGAACCAAATCTTTCTTCGAGTCAGTCTTTACACACTCGCAGGACAGTTATAAAAGTGACTGATGACCCTTTCGAAGGAGCGGGATTGATTCTGTAACGTGGCGTATTTTAGGCTGGATCGGAAGGGAAAGTAAAACCTCTCTGTAAAATCCCATCTCTGATCGTCAGATTGCTAAACATCCCTCGTTCCTCGGCAGCGAGACGCGCCATCAACGGCAATTTGTGCGGATGTGATTACCCGAAGTTACAATGTGTGTATACGGCTGTTTCGTATGACACGTATTTAAGACAGTCGAGGGTCGGCAGAGATTTAATCCGTAGACAGAGTGATGTTGACATTGTGAGCGAATGCACCGGAGCTTCTAAAAGAGCTGAAAAACAATTTTCTACCCTTTTAAGCCGGTCTCTGTTTTACTGTGGTGAGGGGAGGCACTAAACAATATCAAATTACTCCTACCTACCCTATAGCTTAAACCACACACACACACACACACACGCACACACTCACAGTACTTGTACCTCTTTTAGGTCTTTTATCACACTCTGTCTACACCCTAATGCTGTGTCTTGTATCCGTTTTCCGTAGGAACAGACCAATATTGTTTTCTAAACTTCTCATACTGGAGCTAAGCAGCCAGTCTGAGCTCAATACATCACCATGAGCTCGTGCAGCACAGCAAGTGACAAATCGGTGCTGCCTCTCATTTGCATGCCCAATCGCCCTTGAATCTTTTTGTATCTGGTTTTTTTTTTTTTAAAAATTTATTTCCCTTTATCACGAAACCCAGAGTAGTTTTTTTGTCTGCTGCAACATTCTCAATAAAGAGATTCACTAGTTCACTTTTGTTCCCCACATGCGCATAAAATATCTTATCTGTCTAGATATTTGGTATAAATGGGCTAGCAGGGCTAAGCTCCCCTGGTCTCGAAGGTTGCCAGGTCCACAGCCACCAATAATCATAGTTAAATCTAATCAATATCCCCAGATATAGGCTATGGTAAACAAAGGAAACGTGTAAGCGCAGACTGTGTATCTATTTCTGTACCTTTTCTGCTGTACAGTATTTCACTGCGTTTTTTTGTGATTGTTGCGGCTAAAAACGCTTCATTCTGCTGCATCTTTTTTCAAAATTCGCGATGTAATTCGCGACGTTTTTGTGCTTTTTTCCGTGGAAACCTACTTCAATTGGCGACATCGCAAATGCACGAAATTGTTTTTCGCGGTCTTTCGCGGCGATGTTTGTTGGTAAACGAGACCTTTTAGCTGTACTCGTGTTCGACGCACGCGAATCGAAGAGGGCTTTGAGTGGACGCGCGTCGTGATGTCGTCACATGACTCGTCTCGGCCCGAATCTGTGGAAAATCTGCGGTAATCCTGCAAAATTGCCAGCGCCTCCGAATATAGTGGCGTTTCGTCGATTTCGCGTTCATTGCCGCGATCGCAAAATCACAAAATCCTGGAGGGACTGGTAAGATATATTGCAAAGTTTGGTAGCGGGAAATGATGGATTACGAAGTGGATGAAGTCCGTACCAAGCTGTGATTAAAAGGCGTGTAGCGGATACTGCTAATCAGAAATGCGTGCGCACCATGGTGAAACTTTTTCCAATGCGAAGAAGAAGAAAAAAGAAGTCCCTTTCCTGAGATTCTGGGCAAGATTCTGGTCTTTCTGTGCATTTTCACTGTATTTCGAGACGTAACTGTCAGGGGATTACACAGAGTGAAACATCCCCTAGATTTGATCTCCATTTGGGTTGATATTTTTTTTACAAAAGGACAGAAGACAAAACAATGAATTTGAAAGGGTTTCTGTAAACTGTTCTGTTTACCATGTTTGGTGTTGGTAGGAAACATGGCTTGAATCCAGTAGGGAATTACGGACTTTGATTGCCTCGCATCATTCTTATCATGTTACTCAGACCTTGTGATATCATGTGACGCTCTGTACGCTAATTCTTTTATTGACGAACTGTTGATAGATATTATTATTTTAGCTCGCCCACTTAATGTCACATCAATCATGACTGTCTAGCTTTCAAGCCAAACACAGACATTTACTTACCCGTCTTGTCCGGATGGGAAAAGACTCGCCAGTGACCGTTCCCTGGTTAAAAGCACCTTGACAGGACGTGCTACGAGCTTCCCTCGTCCTTTTCCTGACTGATCACCTCTTTTCAGGGGGTAGATCTTTCAGTGGGCGCCTTTGTCTCATGACAAAAGAGCTCAGAGATACGGTCCGAGAATAAGGACCTGCATTTGAAGAGGGAAGTGTTGACGATGACCCCGCTGGCTCTCATTCATTCAACCAGTCTCCCCCTATTCATTTCCATTCTTCTGCAGGGATCGAGGTCAGAAATAAAGGTGGACGTAAAAACAAAACCTGGGTCAGATTCATTTTTTATGTGATGAAGTCATAGATTTGTATTTACGCGTGTGATATTTGGTAGACGCCATTATCTAGAGCAGTTATCAATAAATACATTCTCGTACTTGTTCACCACATCAAGGACTAAGAGTACTCTCAGTCTAAAAACCCTTTTGGAGAGGTAAGTATAGTATGTAAAAAGCACAAGACAAAATTTTTTTTTCATTTTTTAAATATAAAAGTGCTGATTAAAGTACTTCAGGAAGCGGTAGGTCTTTAGTCGTCATTTGAAGACAGCCAGTGACTCGGCGTTTTGGACGTCTAGGGGAAGTTTACTCCACCACCTAGGCACCAGAGCGGAGAAGTCTTGATGCATGCCTTCCTTGTACCCATTACTTGGGTCCTAATGGGCAGTGCTAGAAGATCAGAGGGAGTGTGATAAGTGCTTTACGGGAGGTGGTCTGTTTTTGGCTTTGTAGGCAAGCATCAGTGTTTTATATCCAATGCGGGAAGCTACAGGAAGTCGGCCCCTGGAACATAAAACCGAGTGGCCACTTAAGTCAAGTCAACTTAACATATTAGCCAGGATACTTTGTAGGTGTATTGTTACCGACTGTAGGCCAACACCCCCCCCCCCCCTTTCTACCCTGTCCATTAACAGAAAAGCTAACATAGCCAACATAGCCAAAATAGGACCACTACTGAGCAGATATAATTTAAGTGGTGCTTCATTTTCAGCACAACAGTGAGACCAGCATTGTACTGTGTGCGGTGGGGGTGGCGGTGGTACTTGTGGACCTGGTGTAGCGCTGTTGTTGGAGGTTTTAAGCAACATTCCACGACCAAAATATCCGCCCAACAACAGCACTATGGTCGGAAACCGATTAAGGGTAGAGAATGATTCATACAAAATGTGAGTAAGGGTAGACATTGTTTAAAAACCCCAGTAACAACAACTGTACCCGAAATATTCATCCCAGCACCACATACACTACCCTATAATCCACCACCCAATAAATATCTGGTTTGTGGTGCCAGATTTGTACTACCTCGAATTTTTTTTCTTCCACTTCCTGTTCATGTGAACTTTAAGTCCTTGTAGAACAAAGACCAGTATTTGAGTTTGGGATGTAAAACAGTTGTGAGATAATGAAAACAGAATGAGATTTTTTAAAAAAGAAAAAGAAAAAAAAAGTGCGCTTAAGTAAGAGATGACCCAAAGGGGATATGTCTGAATCTGCCAAGAGCTAATTTAGATGTGTTTCATGTTCTCTGGACTCATCTCGCTAGTTTGATTAAAACGAGATTGAAATTGTTTCACTCGGAGAGAATCCGAGAACATTATAAACGCTGCCTTATGACTCTGCAGAATATAATAGAAGAATGGATAGAAGAATATCGGATATTTTTTTCAGCTGAACAGTTTTAATTATATCAACTATATCAACGTCCTCGAACTGAAATCTGTATGGCTGGGATATTTTCTGGAACCCCTATGGAGATCAGAAATAAATAATACAAAGTGATAACTCCACCACCACCAAGGATGTACGAAAACGCAAGAGACGCAAGGGTGGGCGAGTAAGCTCTGCAAGTGGGCAGGTGACCTTGGCGGGTCAGCTTTATGGTAATATTCAACTGATGAATGTGATAGTATTTTAAACAACCAACAAACATATAGTAGAGCACTCTGGGGTGCTGATAACTTCCTGCTTTTTATGCATTATTGTACAGTCCACCTGGATGGCTGTGGAATTTTCAGGATCCCTAGACAATCCCTAGATGCAAGTACTAATCTATGATATGAGTGAAACCTGGGGGGTATGGTGGCTTAGTGGTTAGCACATTTACCTTTGCACCTCCGGGGTTGGGGGTTTGCTTCTCGCCTCTGCCCTGACTGTGCGGAGTTTGCATGTTCTCCCCCTGCTTAAAGGGTTTCCTCCGGGTACTCCGCTTTCCTCCCCCAGTCCAAAGACACGCATTGTAGGCTGATTGACATTTCCAAATTGTCCATAGTGTATGAATGGGTGTGCGAGTGTGCCGTGCGATGGGTTGGGGCCCCGTCCAGGGTGTCTTCGAGTCTCCTGGGATAGGCTCCAGGCTCCCCGTGACCCTGTGTAGGATAAGCGGTACAGAAAATGGATGGACGGACGGATGAGTAAAACGTTTTTTTAACAAACAACTACATTCTTGCTATCTAGCTATTGTCTGTCTATAACATAACAGACTGGACCTTTTTTTCGACAAACCTCCTTCACCAACTGTGGAAGCAAAGTGCTTCTGAACCTGTAGGAGGTAAAAACCTACACAAAACCTTCACCTCCTATGACTACAGAAGCATTTTTGCTTCCACAGTGTTGAAGGTGTTTTGTCTGAAACATGGTGTTTCTCTTGAAATGCCACGTTTCCACGTTTAACTGTGTTGACCCTTCAGTTTTATACGTTTTTAAGCTTCACGAATGCCTCCTGTGTTGTTCTTGGAAAGGAAAGAATAATTCACACCAACTGTAAACGCTGGTTATTGTTCATCTTAAGAGTATCGTCTGATGGGATTCGGTTTCCCTCATTGGTACTGTTACTTGAGGGTTCTAATATGTCTACTTTTACATCTGCTCACAGTAATCACATCTTTCCACTGGAATTTAAACGAGCGTGGTGTGCTCCAAAAGATATCAGATGAAATAGCTGGAATTTATTTATTTATTTATTTATTTATTTATTTATTTTTTAATGAACCTTCCACCGCATTTGCCTCAAGTTTCACAGGTTACCACCCACACAAGTCACATCAAAGCTCAGTGGGCGGTTTTTCAAGATTTTTCCATTTGTTGTCTGCGACTCCGATGCTATACGTCTATAAAACGTCTCAAAGACAAAAAACAACAACACGGTCATAACTCACTTGAACCACTGTATTGTGACAGCAGCAGCCACAACTGGCTACAAACTTCACATTAAGTCCATTATGGCCGCTATCAGTCGTAAACTACAGCCAGTTTTGAACCCTGGTGAGACAGCTGTTGGACGACTGCTGCTAAAAGTTATTGTTCCTGATCACATTTTTGTTTTATTATCCCGCCGTCGTCCCAAACGAGAACTTCTATCATCTCTAGTTCTATTCGAACTCTGAATCGTATAAACCAGTCACCAAAGGATTTTTATTTTATATATTGTATTTCAAGTAGTTTGGGTGGAAGTATCGGCAGGTAACTATTTTTGATTCATTGTGTCGCAGATGTCTTCTCACTTGCTAATCAGTGTAACGTTCAGTGAGTAGAGGCACGACGCACGTGTATTTAGTGAATTTCTTGAACAAAATATTAAACAAAAAGGTTCAACAATAAAGACAATTTTTACATTTACATTTACATTTATTCACTTAGCAGACGCTTTTATCCAAAACGACTTACAAATGAGAAAGATACCAGCAAAGCGATATATCAAGCAGAGAACAATACAAGAAGTGCTACCATACAAGATCTATCAACTGAATTCCAGAAGAAGCAAAGTGCGGAGTAGAGGTGTAAGTGCATTTTTTTTTTTTTTTTATTATGAGTTGGTTAGGTGTTCATGGAAGAGGTGGGTCTTTAGCTGTTTTTTCAAGATGGTGAGAGATTCTGCGGTCCGGATTGCGATTTTCACAGCCTTCTTTACTCAATATTTACCAAAGGTGCCAATATTAATGGAGGGCAGTGCATTTTTGTTGGCGTATTCGAATACTGTGAAACGCAGCTCTATTAGATATAGTGAAAATGCTTGAAATGACCATCGCAATAAAGAGTGTGTATGTTGTGTGGATGAACCTTATTACTCCACAATGTTGGTCTAGACAGCCAACAGACAATGTTGGTGTCATTGTCTAATCTATTCAAAGCAGACTAATTATTTCACAGATGTCACCCTGAAGAACAGAGTCAATTAATCAATTATTGAGTCAAAAGGACAGTGTCAGTATCTCTTTTGCAAAGCTCTCTCATTACCCAAGGTTAATGTGTGTTTAATAATTACACAATAATTAGTTTCACCCGACCTTAATTGTATTTTATTTTTCCCTCGATGTGCGACCGATGCGACATCCTGATAGCGAACCTTGTCTTTTAACGTCTGTTAAACCGTTCCTCAGAGACGCGTATACTCTTGGAGAGGAAAGGAAAATCATAGCTTTGAAGATTCGTGCCCTTGGCCAGGCCTGGCAAACACAAATCTATAGCGAAATAATAGACGTTGCGAGTGTATCGAGCGATTGTGTGGACACAGTGTTCGAGTGTTCGAGGGCGGAATTGCCCGTTCAGTCTCATTGTTACCCAGAGGGGTTGAAACACAAGTTCAAGTAGATGGCTAGTCTATTCACAGGGTTGTAAAGAGTGAGTGGAAATCGGTGACGAGATCGTTTGATAAACGGTCATTTATATTTTATGTTCACGCAGGCTTTCATCCATATTAAACCCCTATACGTATGGGAGGTGTTTCCGAGTATGAGGGTGCGATGAAACTTTTATGATTTCACACCCTTACTGACGCATGCGGATCGCCGAGATACGTGATTATCTCTCTCGCTGTCGAAGACAGCCAGGGAATATTGAAACGTCTAAAGGGTTGGGACGCATGATTTTATGATAACATTGCGATAAATTGCATCGGAGCATTTTCCTCAAAGTTCTCGTGTTTCTCTAGTCGTCCCCAACTAGAACTTATATCATCTCTAGTCATTGTTGAGCTCTGAATCTGAATATTAAATATTAAACCAGTCACCAAAGGGTTTTTATTGTATATAGAATTTCAAGTAGTTTTGGGTGGAAAACTTTTCAATTAAACTGAAGTGTTATAATATTAGCAGTTAACTGTTTTTTTTTTTTTTTTATTCAGTATGTCACGAATATCTTCATATTTACTCATTAATGTAATGTTCAGCTGCTCTGCGTAATATTTATCGTGAGCAGTCCGGAAATCATAGTCAGAATACAGCGCAGGGATCAAGACTGAGGACGAATGGGTTTCGAACAAACAAAAATCAAAGCAGGAAACAATAAACGTAAACAAAAAACAATGCTTGGACGTAACAAAACAAGTTGCATGATAAGACGTCGTGAGACTACTAAACGGTCTGCACTTATGTGGCGTTTTTTAACCTTAGCGGTTCTACAAAGCACTTTACGCTGTGTCTCATTCACACATTCACATACACACCAATGGTAGCAGAGCGCTGCCGTGCAAGGTGCTAGCTTATCATCGGGAGCAACTTGGGGTTCAGTGTCTTGCCCAAGGAGAGTTCGGTATGTGGAGTCACGTGGGCCGGGAATCGAACCGCCAACTCTACGGTCAGTGGACGACCCGCTCTACCACCGACATGAATGAGCTAACACAGTACAGGTGAACACAATCAAGGAAGAAACCAATGACGTATCATCCATTTTTGGCCAGTTGTTTGTTCTTTCTTGAATAATTCCTGATAATAATATAAATCTCCATCTGAATTCCTGCTCCCGGTAATAAAGGTAAAGTTTGCACGTATCTGAATTTCATCAATAAATCCCAAACTTGCAAATCTGTAACAAATCGCACGACTCATTCTAAAGAAAAAGGTACAGAGGTTAAGCTTAGGGTTAGGGGCAGAGTTCACGTTTTGTATTGTATTTTTTTTTCTGACTTTATTCACATAACAATTCCAACCACATCATTTCCTCTTGACCAAATTCATACAAATTCCCAAATGGATGATCGCCTCGAATTTCACCGACGAGTCTCACACTTTAGTAACTATAACACAACTTAGTTCAAATAAAAAAAGTTACTAAGGTTTAGGTTTATGTTTGCATTGTATTTTTATTTTGAAGACTTCATTCATATTCATTCGAAATCAAACAAAATCCAGTCAGACCACTTTGCCATCATAAAAATTCGTAACTTTTAGATTATAATCAAAACATTCTAATTATAATAATTATAACATTATGCATGTTATCTTTTTTTTTTCCCTCTGTCTTGAACGGACAAACAAACAAACAAACAAAAAAAAATGCAGCTTTCAATGCTATAGAGAAACCTGCACGCTCATCATCCTCTGTCCTGAAGGCTTTCCGGTGGTGGGAAATGAACTGACTGATACCATATCAAGGACTCGACGTTTTTCTTTGTTGAATATTGAATAAATGCAGAAATAATATGTTCAACCGTTAAACTGAGCCAATAAAATGGTTCGCTAAACTTCTAAACTACATCACCGTCATCTATAGAGTATATAACATGTGTCCATTCTACCATAGTGAGAATATAGTGGAGTGTTTTTGTGCACACATACTAATGGGTCCTCAGCACAAAAATGTGACAGACATTTGTATGCAAAGTATAAATCATGTCTATCATCGTCTCGGTGAAATCCATATTGAAAAGTCCGGGAAGCTTTCATATCTGACGCTGGCATGGGCTTCCTTTCCTCAACGTCTCTTCTAGGGTAGATCTCGGTTGCATCTGTATCCCAATCTCTGAACTCCAGCCAACATAATGTGATGTGTAGCAAGTGATTTCGGGTTCATCCATCACAGCCATTTTTATCAGTGGGTGTCCTGTCTTAAGCTGTTCTCTGATATCTTATCCCTGCCGCAAAGCCCGGTGATACATCCTAGAGCCCTCCAGGATGAGATTTAGAGTGCGCCGCTGCTACACGCTCTCGCTGTGCTCTCTGTTCTTCTTGAGTAATGTCAGGACATGAGACGGTGAAAAGGAAAAAAAAGGCGAGATGGGGGGGAGGGTGAAGATAGAATCTGGCCTATTCCTTTGAAAGAGGCTCAGGCATAGATGTAAATAAGCTTAGAATAAAGCCCTATTCGGACTGGATTAGTTTTACACGGGGAGGTGGGGTAATGTAATTATTGCTGGCGCATCTCTGGGATTTTCGACGTAAGTGCACGTGTCTGGAAAGACCGAGATGAATTTTTACTAGTATAAAAGGACCCAGAGAAATAACCCCAGATAATACATATCCTGTCTGAACTGACATGTTGGTAAAGATTCCATTATATCCTGTTCGAAAAGAGCTTTTGTGCTTTTTTTTTATTCAATATCGAGATCCTCCGGGAACCACTCCTTCTTTTCTACTGTCTACCACCGAAGCCATATTTTGGCCGAGTTTAACCCCCAGAACAATCAAATGTAGACAGGTTTTGAAGACATCTGGATAGTAATTAAGATAAGAATAAAGTCCTATTCAGACTGGATTAGTTTTGCATGAGGAGATGGGGGTAATTATTTGTCATTATTACTGCTGTATCTCTGTGCAAATCTTTTCCTGTCTTCAAAATGACCAGTAGAAATACCCACAAGTAATATATAAGGTAGTATACTGTGTATCCTGTGCAAATTGACATTTTTGGAGAAGAATCCATTTATATCCTTTGGGAAAAGAGGTTTCATGCTTTTTTTTTTATTCACCATAGAGACACTCCAGAAAGCTCTTTTGTGTTGTCTTATTCTTGAATTTCCCCTATGGGGGATCGATAAAGGTACATCTTATCTTATCTTATCTACTGCCGAAACCAAACTGGAATCAAACAGGAACCAAGTACCGGCTGAGTTTTAAATGCAGAAGGATAAACTACATGATATTTGATAAGGGCTCGCCAACACGGAGGTTACCTATTCTTAGTACAGTTACAGATTATATTATGGTCATGCGAAGCACAATCAATTTGCAGTAAAATGAGGCAAACATAATAGGGATGTGGTCAAGAGCATTATTGTCAAGTTCATGCCGAGATCGAGTCAAGACCGAGTATTGAGGGGGTCGAGGACAAGTCAAGATCAAGTCCAATTGAAAGTGAGACAGAGTCAAGATGGAGAGCAAAAACCATCAAATCCTTTTTGAGGCTAGGCCTTTACTTCAGCTAATTGGCGTAATTCATGCATTTCGCCAATGATTAGGCTGTTTACTAGAAGACGGATTACTTCTTGTCAAACTTTGTGCATGTCAAAAGACAACTGGAATTTATTATTTATTTATTTTAATTTTTTTACAAATTCTCGGTCGAGAACTAGACCGTATTTAGCGAGACCGATGCCCGAGGACCAAGTCCAAGTACAAATGCCAATACGTCAATGCAGAAAACGTCTCAAGACAGCCCTAGTACATACTGTAGTACACATGGTATTTAGTAATGCTTATACCATGCGAAACGACCATAATTACTTCAGCGGTCTGATCAGACGTATGTCTGAGAAACTTACCCTGTCCGAATTGTACTTCAGATAAAATCTGTCTATCTGACCAGTTTTTGCATTTTGGATAGGAGTTCAATTGGATTCAGTGTGTTAAATGCATGGTCAGTTTGGGAATGTGTGTACATTCGGTTTCATTGGTGACTACAACAGAATTTGCTGGACTAGTAAAAAAAAAAAAAAAAAGAAAAGCAATAATGTAAGGTACATTCGTCGTTCGTCAATAAAAGCTCGGTAATGCTAAAAACAGGCATGCAAACACGTTAACATATTTACTGACCTGAATTTACTCTCTCATTAACATGAGGTTAAACAAAGTCTTCGTTTTTAACAGCTGTCGAGGAGCATGAAGAGTACAGATCTCTTTTTTTTTTCTACCCCTTTTGTTTTGATTGAGTGGCTATTAGCAGACCTTAGCTTATTATCTCAATAATGGAAGCGAATGAGAAGAAGGCCTTGTGCTAATGAAGTGCATCCCTGGTAATTAATTACAAGACGAGAGAGAAAGGCAGAGACAGACATACAAAATGAGAGAGACAGATGCAGAGAGTAGGCTAAATGATTGAAATATGGCGTAGGCTGTATTTTTAGGTGACTAAATCTCGTCATTGCGGCAGCTTGAGAGCCAGACGATGGTTTAATTTGGTAAGAGAATTATGTTCGAAATTACGACAGCGTGTTTCAGACGGGGGAAAGCTGCTTTAGGAAAGAGGAGACAAACAGAGCGGCTGGAAAACAAGATGTTTCCTGTTAAACACAACCAAAACATTCCCCACCCTAGAAAGTCGGTTTAAACGTATAATCTAGTTCTTGCCAGACTTTTTCACTAGTAACGTGCGCACTTGTCGACACGGTGAACATTTCTCTGAGGAGATGTTTGTTCTGCATATTTTGGTGGAGTCTCCAGTGCCAGTGCAGTATTCCTTTACCCGAAAGACATCACGACAGACGGCTTTCTTGTTTCTCTGTAACAATGACAAGCTGCCTTTTTTTTTTTTTTTTGTCTTATTAACTTTGAGAGAATTAAAAGAGAGAACAGTTTGTAGCTGCTATAACGTTAGCGATAACGATAACAGGAACTAGCTTATTTCAGTCTTGTCTTGTGGACGTTCCACAGCATTCCTAATAAAGTGACCGGTCTGTGTATTATCAAATTCTCAGACTGTTCGAGGACCGCATGATGTCTTTTACTCTTTCTCTCGCCATCCGTTTATGGATATTCTTTCAAGGTACGAAATAAGCCCGCAGTCCAGCACTGTATTTTCCCAGTAGCCCAGCTGTGACAGCCGGCCGTTCCTCTTGAAGAGTGGTCCTATTTCCCACTAGATATTGTTCAATATATCCATAACTTTATTTCAGGCAGGAACAAAGCCATGCTCTGCTTTGTTCTTGTGATATATTCATATACTGACTGGCTGTTTGTTTTCTATTACCTTGTCCAACTGCTGACACCAATGCAAAAAAAAAATCAAATAAATGTAATACTATATATGGCAATATCACCAACATACCAACAACAACATATTCAATTCTCACATTGGTGCTAATGCACAAAGGATATAATGCCACGTTTAAAGCCTTCTGTCTCACGACTGGGTCCAAAGGATTAGCGTGCTAGCAAAACAAATGGTTCTTTATGATTAAAAGAGAAACGGAACAGGAAGTACTCAATGATGTTATCAATATGGTATATATATCAATATGATGATGTTATCAGTGGAAGACAGGTGTTTTTCGAGAACATGATAAGTGGATGTATGCGTCATATGGACAGAGTGTGTGTGTATATACATATATATATATATATATACACACACACTAGCTGCTAATGCTGCAGCTGGCAGGATGAGCCAAGAAATCAACCCATTTATTGTAAGTGATGGATGTTCCTCAGGTGTTCTTGCCGAGAACAAACCCATATGGCTTTACCGATATACAAGTGATTCATTCACTTGATCGATGCACAGTCCCACTCTTTATCAAGTTGGACTTCTTTCATCTCAACCTTAATCTTCATCTCGATTTGTCTCCAGATATCGCTCATCTTTGCTTTTTACATCTCTTCGTTCCTCTTTCCTCACCCCTTCTCTGCCTTCTCCTGCAGTGGGATGCCATCACAGAGATGGATGAGCAGAACCGGCCCATCCACACCTTCCAGGTGTGCCACGTAATGGAGCCAAACCAAAACAACTGGCTGCGCTCGAGCTGGATCGCGCGGCAGGAGGCACAGAGGATCTACGTCGAGCTGCGCTTCACGCTGCGCGACTGCAACAGCATCCCGTGGGTATCGGGTACATGCAAAGAGACCTTCAACCTGCACTACCTGGAGACGGACGAGCCTCACAGCCACTTCCGTCCCTCCGACTACGCCAAGATAGACACGATTGCGGCCGATGAAAGCTTTACGCAGACTGACGTAGGCGAACGAGTTCTCCGGTTGAACACGGAGGTGCGTGAGCTAGGGCCCGTGCGCACCAAAGGCTTCTACCTCGCCTTCCAGGACGTGGGCGCATGCATCGCCCTGCTCTCAGTGCGCGTCTACTACAAGAAGTGTCCGTCCACGCTGAGGAACCTGGCCGCCTTCCCCGACACGGTGCCACGTGTCCACTCGTCAGCTCTGGTGGAGGTGAGGGGAGCCTGTGTGTTGAACGCCGAAGAGCGAGACACCCCACGACTATACTGCAGCGCCGACGGGGACTGGCTCGTCCCACTGGGCAGGTGTGTGTGCAGCGTTGGCTATGAAGAGAGTGACGGCCTCTGTCTGGGTGAGTCTCTCTCTTGATCACTCTCTCTCACTTACTTGAGTAGAAATTTGATAACGAAACCTCTATTTTGGTGCAGTTAGGTATTTACACATGGCTTACCAAAAAGATGTTGCATGTAATCCAGCTTCCTGAATAACCCCTTTTTATGGAATTGTTTCTAATCAGGTCGGGAAGTTTGATATCAAAGCTCTTACCCGCAGACTGCTAAAATGAGTGTTTCCATGCTTGGATCTGCATTGCCTAGAGACCCTAAAGAACCAAAATTGTCTAGAACAGGGCTGTAAAATTCTTACTGTTGCCCCATCAGAGGATATTGCAGCCAAATCAGGTGTGCTATTGGTCAACGATGTAAATTTCCCCAACCAGTGTTCACCGGAGCCTGGTTTGTGAGATGTGCTCCGTTGATTGCGATTACCCTGACTAGAACTGTTTTTATTTCCAATTTACCTGGTGGTAATTCTCCACAGTATTACCACCGGGGCAACCCGAAGATGCCAGAACAGACCCCAAACAATAATGATACGTTTCAAAACCATTGTCTAGTACACACAAACAACCTAACTGTAATATATTCAGTACCGCTTCCTCTGCATGGGTGAGCATGTTGCAGTGTTTCCTGTAATTATACCCCTTCACTCTTCCTCGCACTCTGTGTCTGACTGAGCACATCCTAACATCTGTTTGCCACCACATTCTGCACAACCGTGGAGAGGCTTCATTAGTGCAGAGAAGCGTAGAGAAGTCCCAGTTTTTGGGCGACTCGACAGCAGACAAGACTGGAGACGTGTGCTGCGATCAAATACACTACAGCCGAGTTCCACTGCACGGATTAGGACAGCGGTGATTAAGACATCAGTGGCTGTGGCCTGGTTTTAGTGCCGCCTCAGCCCTTGGGGAGGCTTTTCCATACATGTGACAGAATATGAAATGAAAGTGGGAATATCTGCCATCATTACAGCTTCCTCATCATCATAACCGAGCAGTTCTGTGATTAGGGAAGTACTTCAGAGGTTCTGCGGCATGAGGGCTGCTTTCTGTCTCGTCTGGGGCGTCTCTTTCCACTCTCTCTCTCTCTCTCTCTTTCTCTTACTCTCTTTGTCTTCTCTTTTCAGCTGTGTGCTGCTATCGACCTCTTTTCTCCATTACCCATTCTCTCTCACAAACACTTTTTGTGATGCAGCCTAAGACGGCCTTATGATGGTAGATCGACTCAGATATGATTCACGCTTACAGACAGGGAGTGTATGCATAATGTAAAACTGGTGGCAAGAGGCAGGACCGTCCTCCCTGTCTTTCTCCTTCTATTCTCCGCAATCTCTGCCTGAACCGCACTGCGATCTGTGTGAGCAGATCACGCCTCCGATTAGGACTGCAGTCGTACCCGCACCTGTCAAAGCCTTCGTCAAAGAGGGCCGGCATCGGGGAGGCTCCTGCTGCAAAGTGAATCTTTAAGTAGCTCTCTCTCTCGTGCCCTTCCGAGACCAGCCTCGCTCTCAGCCTTTCCCTGATGCACTGCTTCTCTGTTTCTGTCTTATTTCTTACACCTCTGAACTCCAACTTGATGTTTAAATGTTAAAACTCCCATTGGATATCTGGTGCTTGGGCCGAACGCAAGAATGGTGCGTTTTTATTTTGTTAGGCTTATTTAGTGATAGCTACTTACCAATTCTCCACCAGTTTTCTTCCGTTTCCACCCACTAGCTAACCCTCCCTTATTATCTACCACCTGGGGACTGTGAACTCTAACCAGTGCTTCCGGTGACACATGTGAAGCCAGCCAGACGCATCTTTTCCAACTGCTCATGCTGGGCATGGCTCAGGGCAGCTTAACATGTTCAGAGTAACCCTCAATCCGCCATCTTCTACATACATGAGCTCACAGATGCTCATGATTGGCTAGTGTCACCAGAAGCACGGCCAGTTTTAATCTCTTGGGCTCCTGGCCATGCATGGCTGTGTCATCGCCAGGATTCGAAATTGTGATCTCTCCATTTTTTGTAATGGTGTAAAGCAACCCTGTTCCCTTGAGATCTACCTTCTTGAAGACTTTAGCTCCAACCATAATCGTGCCCACCTGACGATCTAATCATTGCCTCTTGATCTAAACGAAAAGAGGTGTGTTAGATTTTGGCTGGAGATGAAACCTACAGGAAAGGTAGATCTCAAGGAGGAGGGTTGGTGGCCACTGGCGTAAAGGTATTCATAGTCTCATTGCATTAGTGTTTAGTGGCGCTACATTTTGACCAATTAATCAAAAAATAATAATAAAATACCCGCCTCATCCACTTTGACTTGTTTGACAGGTCTCCCTGCCTGCTAGGATTTACTTGTTAGCAAAGTTACATACGAACTATAATGTTTGTCAGCATCTTGTCTTCCTCTAAAGAAAAGAATGCATGTTTTTACAGTTTGCTTGAGTACAGAGGCACTAGAGGAAGTACCGACTTGTATCCTCCGAGGCGCAAATCAGAGAAGACATGATCCAGGTACTTCACCCGTAGTGGTGTCGGCTTTCTTCGGCTGACAGAATCCACTGGAACACGAATGTCTTGATCTTTCATTGTCTCTGTGACACTGTCACCCTGTACCAGAAAGTGCCGGAAGGCTCCCTGTCTGTCAATACTAAAGATATTGCATAAATATTTAGCAGACTTCTTGGCAGACGGCCCTCGGACACACATCCCGATCTCATTATAAATGGCACTGTGGTGTCCTCACCCTCACCTTTGCATTTCTTTTCAATGTACGATGGTAATGTTCGCTTTCTCGCTCTCTCTCTCTCTCTCTCTCTCTCTCTCTCTCTCTCTCTCTTTTTTATTTTTTATTTTTGGCGGGGGGTGTTACATTTACCATTTGCTGAGTCTCCTTTCATTTTCTTTTCACTGCCCGAAACTACAGTCAAAACAACAAATGACACAGCATCAGAACTGTTATATAGAAATGCTTTAACAACAATTTCTACCCAAGAAAAGCTTTTTTTTTTTTTTTTTGTTATCATGTTTGCTGCAGCTTTTTAGAAATAGCAAATGTGTGCAGCTTGGCTAAAAAAAAAAATAAAAAAATAAGTCAACTATACACTTAACGCTTTTGTTCATTAATAAATTGTTTCTTGGCATTTTTGCTTCAATGGCATACAAACCAAACAGAGGAGTAATCAGAAGTCATTTCCAGAGCATTCTTCCTGAAAAGCTAATTTACTGTTTCAAAATGCTAATCAGTCTGTTGTGTGTGTGCGTACGTGTGTGTGTGTGTGTGTGTGTGTGTGTGTGTGTGTGTGTGTGTGTGTGTGTTACTGACCTGCTGCCAATCTGTAAGACCTCATCATTAAATTGTCATAGCTTTGCCTTGTAAACACATATTTTATTCAATGTTGATTCATTTTATATAACCGTAGCTCGGACACGAGGCGAATGTTAGGTTCGTATTAAAGCATTCGTTTTTAAACTTGTATGGCGGACACTTCATATGAACAGATTTGAACTGTGTAGTTGTTGAGTTAGTGAATGTTTATCTAGCTTTTTTGGAAGGAGTCTCCAGTGTCCGCGATTTGTTTTCCACAACAGGAAAGTCTTCATGTCAGAGGATGTTGTGGTTTCTCTGTAACACTGGAACAAGCTGCATTTTTTTTTTTTTGTCTTATTAACTTTAAGAGAGAGAGAGAGAGAGAGAGAGAGAGAACAAATAAAATGAGTGGCTGGTAAAGGAAGTGCTGTTTAATATCTGCTATCACATATAGTGGTGGAAATAAGTACTGAACGTGTCAACATTTGTTTCAGTAAATATATTTCCAATGAGGCTATTCATATGAAATTTTCACCAGACGCAGGTATTAACTCAAGAAATCCACACACATAAAGAAATCCAAACATTAAAGTACATAAATGAAGTTATGTGTAATAAAGTGGAATGACACGGGAAAAAAAGTATTGGACTCGCTAACTGAAATGTATTTAATACTTAGTGGAGAAGCCTTTGTTTGTAATGACAGCTGCAGTACGCTTCCTGTATGAAGAGATTAATGTGCCGCAGTATTCAGGTGTGATTTTGGTCCATTCTTCTAAACATATTGTCTTTAAATCTTGTTCAGTTGGATTCGAGTCAGGTGATTGACTGGGCCATTCTAACACCTTGATTTTTTTTCCTCTGAAACCCATTGAGAGTTTCCTTTGCTGTATGCTTTGGATTGTTCTCCTGCTGTAAGGTCCGCCCACGTCTCATCATCATCATCCTGGTGGATGGCAGCAGATTCTTCTCAGGAATCTCCCGGTAAAGGTCTCCATTCATCGTTCCTTCAATGATATGAAGTCTGCCAGTACCATGTGATGAAAAACAGCCCCACTCCATGATGCTTCCACCTCCACACTTCACTGTCGGTGTAGTGTTTTTAGGGTGATGTGCAGTGCCATTTCTTCTCCAAACATGGTGTGTAGTATAACAGCCAAAAAGTTCAAGTTTTCTCTCGTCTGACCAGACTACACTCTCCCAGTATTTCACAGGCTTGTCCAAATGAGTTGTAACAAACTTTAAACGAGCTTCGACATGCCTTTTCTTTAGTAATGGAGTCTTGCGGAGTGAGCGTGAGCAGTGGAGTGCATTGCCTATTGTTTTCTCTGTGACGATGACACCTGCTGCCTCCAAGTGTTTCTGGAGCTCTTTCCGAGTGGTCCTTGGCTCTTGGGCTACTCTTTTCTCCATTCTTCTGACTCCCTGGTCAGAAATCTTGTGAGGAGCTCCTGTGCGTGGCCGGGTGATGACGGAGTGATGTTTCTTCCACTTGTGGATAACAGCCCCAAGGGTGCCTACTGGAGGATTCAGAAGTTTTGAAATACATCTGTATCCGATTCCATCAATATGTTTCACAACAATAAGGTTCCGAAGGTCTTGGGCGAGCTCTTTGCTTTTACTCATCAGGAGATGTTTCTTGTGTGACACCTTGGTAACAAAAAGCCTTTTTACAGACCATCATTTTACTTACCCAGCTGATATTAATTTGCACAGATAGGGGGTGTAATTACTTACGGATTTCAGCTGGTTCCTTGCCTTACCTTGCCTTGGAGAATTGCTTTTTCTTAGCATGTTCAATGCTTTTTTCCCGTGTCATTCCACTTTATCACACATAACTTTATTTATGGACTTTAATGTTTTGAATTCTTTATATTTGCGGATTTACTGAGTTAATTCTGATGTCTGGTGAAAATTTCATGTGAATAGCCTTATTGGAAATATATTTACTGAAAAAAATGATGCGTTCAGTACTTATTTCCCCCACTGTAACATGTCTTTGCTTTGCTGGTGAAGTCTCTGCAAGTGTACTGAATGAATGGAGCGCTGTTCTTCTAAAGATAGCCCCTCAGATGGCATTCTGATGATCTAAAACGTCGCTCCAAAACTCCCACCGGTGTTCGTTTAGGTTGAGATTTGGTGAGTGTGAAGGCCACGGCGTATGATTTACAACATTTTCATCCTCGGCAGAAAAGCTCATTCAGTGAGCCCTTGTGCCTTGTGGATGGTGGGGCGGAGTCATCCTGGAAGAGACCACGCCCATCAGGATAGTAATGTTTCATCACAGGATAAAGATGATCAGTCAGAAGCACTTAATTTATAACCTGGCTATACATGTAATTGTGTAGATAATGTCTGAAAAGCTTTTAATCTGTCACCCATACTCTCTCTCTCTCCCTAACTCTCACTGCCATACTCCTGAGTGATGCCTCCTCCTGCTGCTTTGGTCCTTAAGGGCACACTTTTTTTTCCCCCTCACACTTTAAAGAGCTTTTCTATTTTGCTTTGGTTCGGAATCTGTTTTCGAGTTGTTCATCTGAAAAGACACGATAGATGAAGCTGTCACAATTCTTTATCGGCGCGCCGTCTTACAAGCCTGGCTGGTCATCTTTCTGTGTCTGTCACTAATTCTAGTTTTCACAGAGAGTTTTATAGCTGTCCAGTTCTAGTCAAAAAATACAGAGCAGTCCCAATATTTTCACGAGAGAGAGAAAACACGATAAAAAATTTTTTTAAAAAATGCGTCGTTGTTGTTTGTATTAACGAGAAGTGTTAAGTTTCTCTTTAGTTTCTCCAGTTGTTTGAGTGGAACATCTGAAACGTACTTTGCCCAATAATTGTATAATATATATCGTTGTATAATAGGTAATATAATTGTATATGTATAATATACATATAATTGTATTGTAATTGTGTACTTTGTGCCAATAATTTTGGAGTTGACTCTAAATCATTTGTTGATCTTAGTGATCCAGGGACGAGTTGTCCTTTGCAAAGTCAAACAATTCATGTATACGTCCATAAATCCTAAGCATAGAATTTCAGGCTGTATATATTGCCAGTCAGTTTATGTATACCCAATATATACTATCTATATATATATATATATATATATATATATATATATATATATATATATATATATATATGTATGTGTGTGTGTGTGTGTGTGTGTGTGCGTAGTGTGTGTATATATATATATATATATATATATATATATATATATATATATATATATATATAGTGAGAGAGAGAGAGATAAATAGATAGTTCCCCAGTATATATCATGAATAAGGCTTGCTGGCAAGCTGTGAAAGGAAAGAAAATCAACAAAGGGGGGAGGGGGGGCCAAAGACATGCGTTGTAGGCTGATTAGCATCTCGTAATTGCCAGTAGTGTGTGAATGTGTGTGTGATGGTTTGGCACCCCATCCAGGGTGTCCCTTGCCTTCTGCCCCGAGTCCCCTGGGATAGGCTCCGGGCTCCCCCGCGACCCTGTGTAGGATAACCGGTACAGAAAATGGATGGATGGAAATAACAACACGTTTCTTTAATCTGTTTAACGTAAGACTGCATGTTACTGTAAGCAGAGATTTGTCTAATGGTCGATCAAAAGATGAATATGAGACAGGAGATTAGAATTTGAGCTTTCATTTCCTGGTATTTCCATCTAGATGTGTTAAACCACTTAGAGCATGGCACCATTGGTGGCAGACCACCAGATTTTTTAGGTGAGCAAACGTTTAGGTACAGATAGCCTGAACGTAAACGAAAGTAAATAACACTTAATATTTGCTTGCATACAGCCGGTGACATCACCATCTTTTGATCTCAAACCCAAGTGTATAGCGAAAACAACAGAATAGGCCTTGCTGTTCCAGTGCTTTCAGAGGAGGCTGTGTGTCATCTGATTGGTCCAGATCAGCCTTTTCCAGTGCGATTAAAACTCAAACGTTTCTCAGTTCTTTTATACCTATTTCCTACTTCCATTTTCTAATTCTAGTGTAACTCGAAGGTTTCACGTTTAATACGCGCGATGTTCAAAATATCTCGGCTGCAAATGTACGACAGCGAAATCGCACTATTTGCGCAGCCCGTGAGGACAGAGTCTTGGCTTTATAGAGCAAAAAGTCGCTTATTTACCACAGTCTGGCGTTTTATTTTCCTCGTCGTCGCGCCTCTACCTGCAGCCTAATCTTCTATGAGCTCAGACAGGATAAAGCAAATATTGTTTTTACTGTATTGTATTTTTAGAGACGAGGCTGGAGCTTAAGCACAAACAAGTTGAAGCTGTGCTCTGCATACAGTATCTTCTCTGTGCTGTTTCTGGGATCTTCCTTTTCTACTGTGAGCGAACGAACCCGACTGTTCGTTCATTATTTAAAATAATAGTAATAATAATAATAATAATAATAATAAAACAGGCTTGTGTGTATTTTTAAACGGTAAACATGAGTAAAAACCTGCACGCTCAATGAACAACCCCTGATCTGAGAGTTCGACAGGAAATGTAAATCACCCATCTGGAGCAGAGCGATTATTCAAACTACAATAACATCGCTGCCCTCTGTGTAGTTGTCCCAGCAGCCATTTGGCATCCGCAGGGGTCGTAGTTCAAGGCGAGTTGTACCTCTTATACATACGTGATGACGAGCTCTCCTTGACGAGCGAGAAAGTTCTTTGTCGGTTTGATTTTTGTTCCATCTGGATGCTTAAACGTGTGTTGTGTTGTGCTCCAGTTAAACTTGCAGCTGTATTTGGCCTGGTTTCTGCAGCTCCCAACACAGGCTACCTCTCTAATTACTGTCATTTGTTAGATTCACAGCTAATTTACTTCGGATTGTTTCCCCAACTCTCGTTCGTACCCCCTGCTCTCGTTCCCGCTAACGCGTATACACACACACACAGTCATCGGGCTTTTTAATTAAACAGTATGCTAAATGAAGCCATCTTTATCAGAGACTCCTGACTTTAAGCCTGTGTAAAATCACGGCCGTGGCGCCGACTCGTCGCAGCTGTATGCCGTCATTTCCTACAGGGCTGGAGGTGTAAAATCCGTGCGAAAACATCCGTGCGATTCACTAACAGGAGGATTCTGACCTTCAAACGAGTGCGTCGTGCGTGTTTGCTTCAACGGATCTGCAATTCCGACCTCAAATTGCGAAAAAAAAACAAGATTTGTGTAAATCGAATAATTCAGCGTGATTTACTAAAGCCTGAAAGTCACTTCTGAGTGATACAGTGATCGCATACACAGATTAATATCACCAAAGGTCAGGTGTTAAATTTTGCAGAAGCCTGCAGATTTAAAGTTCTTGAAATGATTTATTAGTGTCTCAGCATGATGAGGAGGAAAAAAAAAAAAAAAGATTCTCGCCTTATTCTATGCCTTATTATTTCGGTAAAGTTGTATGTAGATAAAATTTTAGATGTACATTCATACCTTGATGCTCTTAACATAGGCCCTTGGGGCCGAGTCCACATTAACTACAGGGTCTAGACTATAGAATAGAATAATTTAGCACCTACAATGTGATTCACCGAAGCACGAAAGTCACTTCAGAAACGTAATATGTGCGCAAATGAATACAACTAAAGGTAAGGTATTAAATTTGCCCATTTTTGCCAGAAAAAAAAAAGTATAAATGGCCCATTTTTGGCAGAAAAAAATAAAACCGTTCATTTAAGGGTCTCGAAATGATGTCTTAGTGTCTGAACGTAACAAGGATGTTCAATTAATATGCAGTTTAAGGTTTTCTTAAAAGTGGAAAATACCGAATGACGTCCATGCGAATAGAATCATTTGGCACCTACAGTGATTTACTAAAGCCTGACAGTCTCTCCAGAAACTTCATTTGCGCACGAATGAATACTACCGAAGGTCACGTATTTACTTTGCAGAAACCCATTTCCTCAAGATAAATCTATCTCAACATGATGAGAAAGTTTCTAGAAACACTGACTGTGGTGAAGTTGCCTCACACCTCCAGGGTCGTGGGTTCGATTCCCACCGGGGCCCTGTGTGTGTGTGTGGAGTTTGCATGTTCTCCCCGTGCTGCGGGGGTTTCCTCCGGGTACTCCGGTTTCCTCCCCCAGTCCAAAGACATGCATGGTAGGCTGATTGGCGTGTCCAAAGTATCTGTAGTTTGAATGGGTGTGTGATTGTGCCCTGCGATGGATTGGCACCCTGTCCAGGGTGTACCCCGCCTCGTGCCCGATGCTCCCTGGGATAGGCTCCAGGTTTCCCCGTGACCCTGAGAATTATTATGGTATTATTAAGAGTTTGTATTTATTTATTTATTTATTTATTTTCGATTAGATGCTAGTTGCATACCCCCATGCCTTTGATGCCAACAACGTTGAAACAGAGTGTCTGCTGTGCTTCGCAAAAATCTTAAAGCCTAGTCTACATTAACACGGCGGTGTTTATGCGAATTTCTAAATGATAATACTCCCGAAGGTCAGGTATTAAGTTTGCAGCCCAGTTTCGCGAGACAGATAAAACGTATTTTTGCTTAAGACGATTTTTTTTTTTTTTTTTTACTGAAGACGTCTTAATGTTGGATATTAGTTCATTATGGTTCCTACTTTAATTATTAAATTTTGTCATTTCATTTATTTAGCAGCATGTCGTAAAGTGTTCATTCCTCCTACATCACAACGTCCATGCTTTGAGATTTTTGATTCAAGGCTATATGAATAAAACTAGCCAGAGGAATTGGAGACTATGCTTTGATGTAAAGTTCTTGTTTTGTTGTTGTTGTTGTTGTTGTTGCGTCTATATCTCCATATTTTTGTCCTCCGTCTACATCTATGTCTCTCTCGCTCTCTTGCCCTCTTGCCGACGCTTTACCTGCTTTTACTTCTCACAAGCAGCTTATTTTCTCTCCTTTCTTTTGCCCTCTATCTCAGAACTTTGCTGTGTTGCGATTCCGTGTTGAGTCCGGCTCAGCAGGAGATGTAGATGTGCCACATTCTTTTCCTTTCTCTACCCATCCCCAACCCCCTTTTTTTTTTATTTTTTCTTCAGGTTTTTTTTCTCGCTGAGTCATCACTTGCTTAAGGCTTCAAACTTTCCACACAGTTTGAAGGTGCTGACGCTTTTTCTTTTTTTCTTCTGCTTCTTTTTTCAGAGAGAGAGAGAGAGAGAGCTGAAAGGAAACAGAGTGAGTAGCTCAGAAAGGTGTTTGAACTGAAAATAAGTGGCGTGATTTCATTAGCGCCCGATCGCGGCTCTCCTCTCGCTATGCCGGTTGATAGCGTGAGAACCTGATCGCGCGGCGGTTACCGGGGCCGAAAAGCAGCGCCGTCCTTTCACTCCGGCGTCCGTAGATAAAAGACGGGAAGCTAATGTAAGGAATCGATTTTCTATATCCAGGAGCAGGGAGAACTTTCTGCTTGAGTAGGGTATTGTGTACACCGCTGAGACTGCGGCTCGAGTCAGATGCGAAATCGTAAGACTCGGGACGCAGAAAGTACAGCAGTTTTATTTAAAAAAAAAAATAATAATCATTTTTTTTTAAAACCTGAAGTAAAAATACTCTATCAGATTGAGTTTAGTGTGTTTTAATGCATCTCTGATACTGCAAGTTCCTGGTAAGGTGTTTTGGCTCCTCGCTGAAGTTCTTATTTTGCAGATCAGCAAATTGTATAAGCTAGAAAAGCTTTACCGTGTATATGCTAAACACACACACACACACACACACACACGTACCGCACACACACTCCATTAACCCTCAGCCGTCTCTCTTCGGCGCTGGTGTAAAAAGCGGGTGACGGTGCAGTCGTCGTATATTAATCCATCACTTGTAGAACATATCAACTCCGTTACAGAGCCGCTCACCTGATATCCAGTCTGACGATACTCAGTCAGAGAGTGACAGATGATCGGCTACACGTCGCCTGTATCTCCCCCATTCATTATCACCCTGTCACACATGCTAACACCGATCACGCTCAGCTCATAGCTTAATGCAAAAGCTGATGGAGATGGAAAAAGAGACAGAGAGAAAGAGAGAGAGTCATGAAGTAGCACAGTTTTATATACTACAGGATCGGACAAATCGTAAACGTATCCGCTAGCCCGTAAGCCACGAACACTAAATGATGCTCAATCCTAGGGCTGGGACGATGTGACAAAAATATCACATCACGATACTTGAGGACATTTCTACGCTACACGATGGGTCTCACTTTATATAATTTAGCTGACAAACTAAAAACACACACACACAAAAAAAAAAAACGGAGTTTGACGATACTTTTTTTTTTTTTTAAATGCCTGCAAAGACGACGAATATTACGTTTAAAAATGTATACATGTCAAATCAATACCGGCTTCCATTCAGCACCGTTTACTTTGTAATTATTTAAAAAAAACCGTAAAAGGATAAATCACCATACCAGCGATATCTCAGAAAAGCGTATCGCGGAATCGTTTATTACGATATCGATATTATAGCGAAATATCGCCCGGTCCTGTGATTTGGTTACCTGGAAAGTTAACTGACACAGTATCAGCTAATGTAATATCTGGAGCTAGTTAGCTAGTGCTTTAACACAGACTCAGGAAAACAAATGAGCATATGATTGTGTAGGACATTGCGTTTGCACGCCTCGAATCACTCCAAGCTTTAAATATTCGCAGTTTTCCCATGTTTTTTGTTTTTTTTTAAATAATGTACCTAGCCTACTAGGTTTTAATGGTGTAATTTATCGTAGCAGTTGTATACGGTGTTTAACTATCCAGAAAACTTTAATTGCGCTGTCTGTTTTATCTCCGTACCAGTGTTATCGCGGAGACGTGTGAATTGTTTGCCCGGCAGGACGCTCACACTCCTCCCCTTTCCCATCATACCCCTGCTCGCCAGCAGCTAAACACAGAGCCGTGATACTCTACAGACAGAAACCCAACAGTGTCCCGACTAATCTTATAACGCGGTAATAATTCATCTATACCGATAAGTCGATTTCCGCAGTGTACTGCGAGAAAAGAGTCAAACGTGTGCGAGACTTAGCCTGTATGATGACTTTGTGTCGCACTTTGCGTTGTTCGGTTTCGTCAGCATTTCCAGGAACCTGAGAAGGTTGTCTGTCATTCGTTCTTGCTACGTAATCCGCCTAGTGAAACCGAATCTGCCGGGTCACTCCTCAGTCGATGTGGGTAGTGCAGCAGGTCGTGGGATTTTTTATTGTGGTGCGTCACACTACTGTGAAGCTTGCATTCTTAAAGATAAGGACCAGTCTTTGTTCTGGTTGTTGAATCGACTTTTTTTAACGGTACTCAGTGGCAGTAAAGAAGTACAACACTTAAAGGAAGTGTTTTGAGTCTGCGGTACGTCCGTGATCGAAGGTACAATTTGGAAACAGTCGGAGGCTAGAATTTGTTACCGTTTGCTCGATTCAAGACGTTTTAAATTTTTACGTATGAAATCCATCCACGTTAACGTCACTTGTTCGTTCATTCATACGCAGTACTGAATCGACGGGATTGACAGACGCCTCTTTGTCCTGATTGGTTGCTCCTCAAAGCATGGGGTGGTACAGAGACCAGGGATTCTCGTCCGAACAGAAGGATTATTACAAAATGTGTTTGGACCGCCACTTTAAGTATTACATCACGGGGTGACGGATCGCAGTCGGGATTCGGACCCAGCAAAGCACTACGAAACACGATATAACCGACACAAATGATCTTTCTCATTGCCGTAAGTAATCATCAATCAGGATTTTGTGAGAAATCAACGCAAAATCAAGGAAACGTCGCAATATTCGGGTGGGGGCTTGCGATTTTTCTAAATTACCGCAGATTTTCCGCAGATTTGTGCCGAGACGTGTCAGGTGACGTCATCGCAACGCGCAATCAGTCAAAGCCCTCTTCAATTCACGTGCGTAGAACGCGAGTACAGCCGAAAGGCCTCATTTACCAACAAACATCACTGCGAAAGAAACGTTTTTCCGCAAAAAAAACCTCATATCGTATCTTGAAAAACGTCGCAGCGTTCTCGGTCAAAAGCATTTTTGGCCGCAACAATGACGGGAAAATCCTGCGAAATCCCGTATGGCCTGGCTAATGATTAAGCATTAAAAGGTAAGTGCTGTCATCATTGAGTCATGCTTTTCGCCTGGTCAGACTGGTGTAATCATGGATTTTTATCTAGCAGGACCTTCAGAAGTTCCCCTGGTCTCCAAGTTGTTGTCTTTTGTCATCATTTGGTGCCCGAGATGACAAAAGAGATGCTACTGTTACGAGGCTCTGAGATTTCATTTTGCCAAACACACTCGCTTCGCTTCACCTCGTCAGGTTCATAAATTGTGTCAAAGCAAAGCAAAAAAAAGATGCCGAAGTATAGCTCTAGAGTTGTGTTTTCGTATGGAATATAACAGCTGGGATTGAAAAGGTCCTACCAGAGCTTTGTTTACTCTGGCTCGAAAGCAGAGTCTTAACTCTCTCCTCTTTTCTCACACAAACACACACACCAGTATAGACCGCAGGATCAGCCCGAGCTCCTTCGGTGCCTGCTCTGGACTCTTCGGTGTAGAGCGATCCATCAATGGCAGCGCTGCACCGCACACTCACGCGCCCCCGGGTTCTGCTCCCTCCGGCCCCCGCACTCCGTTCAGTAATCTTTCCGTTTACCACACACCTGCTTCCTTCCGGTGCTCGCTCACTCGCTGGCTCGCTAAACACTCCTGCTAAGCTTGAGAGAGCGCGCGGGTGTAGGGCAAGCTGGAGAGCGAGCGTGGGCCAGAGGACCCTCCACCGTAATAATCACTCGCCTCTCAAAGCCGAGGAGAGGACCGGGGACAAGACGCAGCTGCGAACCAAGCAAGTCAGAGTGCGCATTTAATCACCATGCGTCCGTGTGACGCTTAAGCAAAAAGGCAGGAGGAGTTTTCCTTCATTGTTTTAATTTTTTCTCATTGTTATCATTTTTGTTCGTTTCTTGAAAAGTTCAGTACTTTTGGCACGTATTGAATTCCACTGTAGTGCTACACTACGCGTCCTTATCTCCTAATCCACAGTAGGGGAAGACTGTGTCTTTTCTTTTCTTAAGCAAGGAAATTACAAACGCTAACACTGTAAATTCATTTGTATTAATGCAGAGCTGCTCAACCTTTTGTAACTAAAGCCCCCCCCAAAGCCCCCCCTATCATGTGGCACGCCCCCAACCATCACTACACACCCACCCCCCATATTGGAGGAGTCCAGGTATATCTACAGATAGATAGATAGATAGACGGACAGATAGACAGACAGATAGATCGATAGACAGACAGACAGACCGACAGACAGACAGACAGATAGATAGATAGATAGACAGATAGATAGATAGACAGATATATATATATATAGATAGATAGATAGATAGATAGACAGACAGATAGATAGACAGATATATATATATATATAGATAGATAGATAGATAGATAGATAGACAGATAGACAGACAGATAGATAGATAGACAGACAGACAGATAGACAGATAGATAGACAGACAGATAGATAGATAGACAGACAGACAGATAGACAGATAGATAGATAGATAGACAGACAGACAGATAGATAGATAGACAGACAGATAGATAGATAGATAGATAGACAGACAGACAGACAGATAGACAGACAGATAGAGAGACAGACAGATAGATAGATATATAGACAGACAGATAGATAGATAGATAGATAGATAGATAGACAAACAGACAGATAGATAGATAGATAGATAGATAGACAAACAGACAGATAGATAGATAGACAGACAGACAGACAGATAGAGAGATAGACAAACAGACAGACAGACAGACAGATAGATAGATAGATAGATAGATAGATTTTTTTTAATGTTGTGTTTTTGTACTTTTTTTTAAATTACTTTTCATAACTTTTATTTTTTTAATAACTTTTATGACTATGGATACTATTGTATGGAACATGAATGATTAAAAATGTTTGTGAACACTAGAACTACTCTGAACAGGAGAACTAGGCTGTAATAACGTGGACTATTTTACATGTAAAACCTGTTACATTACATTCATCTTGCTTTCTAAGAGCATGCGCATAAGAATGATGTAAATTGGGAGGAAGGGCGCGTCTCGTTATCCATGACGTTGTTAAATCTCCGGCTGTCCGACCCTCCCTGAACAGAGCAGACGCAGAGAGAGGTGAGAGTGCAGCGGGAAAGCGAGACCCTGCGCGTGCAGGACAGTACTGGGGACATTTGGAAAGTCGGTAAAGACTGTCCAAAAAGTCGCTAGATTTGTCGTTAGGCGCTTTTTAATTTTTTTCCAAAAAAAAAAAAAAAAGAAAGTCGCTAAAGTGGTCTGAAAAGTCGCTAAGTTGGCAACACTGGTCCGCACTGACGGCTAGATAAACGGCAGCTAAGCTCCGCCTCTCCCCAGCAAAAAGAAAATACAGAGGGAGAGGGAACGCGGGGTTTTCCATTTATACACATTCAATGTGAAAAGCAATAAAATACACCGTGAACCCAAATGATGCAATGTCTGTGTTTTTTATTTCTTGAAAATAATTTGCGCCCCCTTCCGACCCCTCCCCCCGGACTGAGATCCACTGTATCAAGTGGATCAAGTTTCTGTCTTTGACCTTTATAGTGATTTCTTCTAACGCAGGAATCATCTGTTTACTGTCTGTGCTCACAACATAGGATATACCATCATGAGATGGAGCTTATGTCGTGCACACACTCTGACAGTCTGTTGTTTATTGTATTTTCTCGCTGATGTTTCTCTTCTTCAGGTATATTCGGGGTTTTGCGTTCGGGGAACTGGTGCCACATCAGCAGAAAAATGAAAGGGAAATTTTTGCCTCGGGCGTTCGCTAGCCGGTGAAACAGTTAGGCAGGACTGTGAGGACTGTGGCTGGTTTTGTAACACTTTACATTGTTGTAGAGTACCTCTGCTTTTTAGCTTATTCTTAAGAAAGGCAGCAACATCGACTTGTATGATTTTTTTTTTTTCTGGGGATGTTCTGGGACGTGAACGTTTTCTTTTTGATCGTAATAAGCGTCGTTTAAAGGGAGACGAGCGCGTCGTCGTTAGCCAACGTTAGCCGTAGGTAGGATGCCCAGTTTCAAATGACAAAAGGTTGTATAACGTGTTTATCCGCGGCCCTGGAACAGATGCGCGGTGTGGTTTGTTTTTTTCTCTCTCTCTCTCTCTTTTCCTCTCCACATAAACTATGCAAAAATATTCCTCTTATGCAGATTCATAGTTTGCCAGCAGTTGCGTCGCGCCAAGTTGAGGCGTGAACTTGCGATGACTTCTGCTTCCTCCTTTTTCTGTTTTTTTTTTTTTTTTTCTTTTCCCGAGCAGTGCTTCAAAGACCAGGGTGATCAAAGCCGTCTGAGAGAGAGAGACAGAGAGCGAGAAAGGGAGAGAGAGAGAGAGAGAGAGAGAGAGAGAGACGGAGAACTGAAGAAAACTCCCCTCTGAATAGAAAAATCTGCAAACAGCACCTATACCGCCTGCCTAAACCCTTTCTTTCCCCCTCTCTTTTTTTTCTCTCTCTCTTTCTTTTTCTACACGTCTATCCATCCATCTCACTTCAGCGGTAAAAAGCAGCTAAATTCGTGTCAGACGGTTTCGACGTCTCAATCGAGGGTCTTTTTTGTTCCTCGCTCGGCTTTTTAGCTCCCGAGCGCAGCTGCAATAGGAAGACAGTTCTGTCGTGGCCTAAATAAGACGTCATGAATATGTTAAGACATCACGGCAGCTGGTTCGAGATCGGAGGAGGGTTTTTTTTTTTTTTGGCGTGTGTGTGTGTGTGTGTGTGTGTGTATCTAAGATCAGCCGAAAGAGCTCCTGGATGGATGAAAGGCCTGAAGTCGTCAAACAGAATGGCGGATCATTTTACAGCTTTGCGAATCTGTTGGATGAAGTGGATGGCGTTTGCGGATAGGGTCTTAACTAAGGAATAAAACATAAGAGGGCGTGTGGTTAGAGGAAAATAATCATCGGCGGAGCCTGACACGAGGCAGGGTTACTGTTACCGTCCTGACGTTTGACTGTTTTTGTCACGTGATGGACGCGCAGGCAGAAGCAAGTGCAGGTAGGGCAGTTTAATAAAACGACAAGTCCACAGGATAAAGCAGAAGTCAATAATCCTAAACAGGAAGTGGTCAGGCGATCAGGGAAACAGTACGGACAGGGCGGGGCAAAGAGACGAGGTCGAAAACATGAGTAAAGTCAAAAACCAGAATAATCAGACACGGTATAAGGCTTGGTATAGACAGAGACACAAGGAGACTTAAAAGGAGTAGCATGTGTGTTTGGGAAGTGTAGTTGTCGTCGGCCATGTTTGTAGTCCGTGGTGCATTCTGGGAAATGAAGTTGCCAGGTTTGCGGAGACATGACGGTTTTCCTGCGCATGAATATAAACCTCGCAGCCGGAACTACTTTCAGAGCTGCTCTTACACGCAGTTAATCACCACCTTTTTAACCGACCGTCAGTTCTCGTATACCTGCGCATGCTGTTACTATAGCAACGACAGCAAATTAGAGTGAGCGCATGAATATAAACCTCGCAGCCGGAACTACTTTCAGAGCTGCTCTTACACGCAGTTAATCACCACCTTTTTAACCGACCGTCAGTTCTCGTATACCTGCGCATGCTGTTACTATAGCAACGACAGCAAATTAGAGTGAGCGCATGAATATAAACCTCGCAGCCGGAACTACTTTCAGAGCTGCTCTTACACGCAGTTAATCACCACCTTTTTAACCGACCGTCAGTTCTCGTATACCTGCGCATGCTGTTACTATAGCAACGACAGCAAATTAGAGTGAGCGCATGAATATAAACCTCGCAGCCGGAACTACTTTCAGAGCTGCTCTTACACGCAGTTAATCACCACCTTTTTAACCGACCGTCAGTTCCTCGAGCGTCTGCGATGTAAATCTGTGTGTCTTACACTACACAGTGCAGGACGTTCTAGAACGTTTTCCCTCCATCATGCCCTCCTGCACAACTCCACGCGGTCATTTTCAGCCCCGTGAACGTGCAGCCAAGCGGCGAGCGGTCACGACGTCTCCGACGTCTTTTCGTCCTCGAATAGCGCGAGCGAGCGAGCGAAGGTGCCACCGACCGCAAGTACTAACGTGCGAGCGTTGCACGCGCGTGATCCGTGACGAGACGGCAGCGTGCTAAATTAACACCGCTCCTCCACTCTTCTGCAGCTGCGCTCTCTTTAAGGTCTGCAATCAAGAGAAAATTGCAGCTTCGAGTGGAAACCGCATGTTCGCTTTTTATCAAAGGTTCCTTTATGAGTCACAGGATCGACGTCTATTTTTATTTACCGACACGCCGCGAGACAAGCAGGACATTTTATGTGCTTTGGCAGCACAGAATTTTGAAGTCTCGGTGAAGATACGCGGCAGAAGCGTTTATATAATCAACTCTGTTGTGAAGTATATACCGACGCCTGCATTTATGTGAAACAGTTTCCTCATTATAACACTGTTATTTGACCAGCTCGTGAATGCCAGCTGTATGGTTATGAATATACGATTCAATCCTTCGCATCTGATTCAGAATTATCGGCGCCCTTCAAGAGACGAGTGTAAAATAAACATTACACACACAAACAACTGAAGGAGAAAAAAAAAATCACGAAGGCAGAACATGGGCTACATGGAAGAGGGGTCCGAGGAAGGAAAGGAAAACGGGTAAAGCAAGCAGATGATGCTGTATGCGACTTAATTTCGAAGTGGGAAAGTGGGATGATGTCATTTTCAAGCTACAAAATGGAAGGAGGGGGGGAGGGGGGGGGGCAGACGCCTCTGTAAATCCATGTACTTTGTTACTGAGAAGCTAGCAGGCTAACATTAACGATCATGAGTTTATGATGTATTAAATTAAAACTGCGAACCATATGGTCGGTGTTATAGATTTAACCAATGAGTCTATGTTGACCGATGTAGAGTAAATACAACTATGTGCCAAAATCTTAATTGAAAGTGGAGGCACGGAGCCAAAAATATACTTGAAAGTCAAAATGCATTTAGATTTAAACATACACAAATACGCACGAATTTAACTGATCCCAATTCGGATTTTTTTTTTTTACTTATTTGTTTTTGTTTGTTTGTTTAGTCGGTTAGTTAGTTATTAAATATTCAGCTTGGAATTCTTCATCGCTGAGGGAGCTCCGACATTCTTGGACGTATCTCCGACGTGTAAGCTCGGTAGTCTTGACGACGGGGGACAATTTTTTAAATCGCAAGGTTACTTGCTAAAGCTGGTGTTTCTGTATTTATTTTGTTTCGGGGTTTTGTTTGTTTTTTGTTTTTTTTCCGTGAAAAGGGCCCGTTATTCATTTGACATTGAGGTGATTTGAATGGGATGTCTTTGGAAAGAAAAAAAAAAAAAAAAAAAGGAAAGGCAACTGGCATTGCAGTAGACTGTAGGATAGTCAAAAAAAAAAAAAAGGCACAGCATTTAAAATTTTTAACAAGCATTTCGAAGGTCAAAATGAAAAGGTAAGGAGTCAAAAGTATGGTTTTTTTTTTTCTTCTCGTATATTGTCGCTTGTAAATTTAAAGAGTACGTCTAATCAATTTCAGAAGTACTTGAGAAAAGTACAAAATAGTACTTAAGTGTACTATTTTGTACTTTTCTCAAGGAAAAGTAAATGATTATTGAAAACTGTTTTACAATCAGGAATTGTAAAACAGTTACAATTCCTGATGTATTTTCAGTCTGATAGTTAATTATCGGGGTACCAATACTTTTTACTCCCGGAACAAAATGTAAACGTCTTTTCGAAACCTGAACCCGCACGCCATTCTCTATATTTTAAGCCGAAAATATCACTCGTGCTGTTTAAGTTTCCATTTGTACTCGTTTTAGGCCGATCATCACGAAGCCGGCTGAAACCTTGGGTAAAAGTGACTTTACTTATAATCCTCTCCACCTCCAGTATTGATTCAGGTTGACATTATGTTCAGGTTGTCTAAATTACTCAAACACAGAAAAGAAAGTGACACTCTGGAAGAGAATCCGAGTAGCACTGGTGGGGAAACTCAAAGTCATGGCTGGTGTCGACGAGCTAGACCGGTTTCCAGCGAATATAAGTAGATGTCTACGGCTCTGGAGGATTCAGACGTTCCTCTCCTCGGACATCACTCTGGCGCTTGTTCGGTCCCTTGACATCTTGAGATTTCCTCGGCTTCCTGGCAGACCTTCCCCTAAGTGCCATCAAACCCCGTCGACTGATCCCGAAAGCTGAAAAGACTCGTCTTCGGAAGTTCTCCCACATCACCACATTGTTGTGTTTCCTCTGTTGACATCAAAGAAAGTCTTCTCTAAGCCTTGACATCCTCCTCATTTTTCTACCCATGTTGTAATTTTTTTCACAGAAACTACAACACACTAGGTCACACCTTTTTGATTTAAACATCAGCAAAATGGTCTATTTTCATATCTCGCTGTGTTCTGTGGTGTTCTCTGATTAACTTTCTCATCGTGTACTAAGAAACAATCCAGAGAACCACAGCACAAGCGCAGGTCATTGACTCGTATTTGGCCGCTCTGCCTCTCCTGATTGCCTTGTCATGGACATGGATCTCCAACACCAAACACATCTGTTATAATATTGATCGTCTGGTGTAGTGCAGCAAGAGTCTCTAACACTCTCCATCTCGCTACCTCTATATCTCTCTCCTTCATTCAGTATATCAGAGAGTATCTCTTTGTCACTCCGTCTTTGTCTCTCGCATTTGCACCGTACGACAGTCTGTAGCTACAGTATGTTCATTGGTCATTTTATCAGAGTACCTCTTGGTCACTTTGTAGATCTGTAATTGCTAACTGTATTGATTATTAACGGAAACAGACTCACCATAAACCCTCTACTGACAATATACGCTGTATACGCCTTATATGTTTATCCTAAATGCAAAATAAAACAAAGGTAACCTGAGTAAACACACAATGGCGTTTTTATTTATTTATTTATTTATTTATTTATTTATTTATTTATTTTATTGAAGCAAAAAAGTTATCCAACACCTATCACCAATGTCAAAATTTAACTGCCCCCTTAAACTTAAAATCTGGTTGTGCCACCTTCAGCAGCAATAACTGCAAACAAACACTTCCGATAACCGGAGATCAGTCTTTCATTTACTTCTAGGACTAGGATTTACTCCTGCGCTTTGGATCGTTGTCTTGATGCATAATCCAGTTGCGCTTGAGTTCAACTTACGGACTGAAGACCAGACATTCTCCTTTAGGATTTTCTAGTAGAGAGAGAAATTCAGGTTTCCCTCAATTATTGCAAGTTGCCCAGGCCCTGAAGCAGAAAAGCATCCCCACACCATCACACTACCACCACCATGCTTGACCGTAGGTATGATGTTCTTTTTGTGGAATTCCGTGTTTGATTTACTCCAGATGTAACGGGACTCCTGTCTTCCAAACAGTTCCACTTTCGACTCATCAGTCCACAGAACATTCTCGCAAAAGGTTTGAGGATCATAAAGGTGTGTTTAGCAAAATTCAGACGAGTCTTAATGGTGTTCTGGGTTAGCAGTGGTTTTCACCTCACCACTCTTCCGTGGAGGCCATTTTTGCCCAGAGTCTGATAGTGGAGTCATGAACAGTGACCTTTATTGATGCAAGAGAGGCCTTTAGGTCCTTTGATGTTGTCCTTGGATCTTTTGTGACTTCCTGGATGAATCGTTGCTGTGCTCTTGGAGGAATTTTGGAAGGTCGGCCACTTCTGGGAAGGTTCACTACTGTGCAGAGTTTTTCCATTTGGAGATAACGGCTCTCACTGTGGTCCTCTGGAGTCCCAGAGCCTTTGAACTAACTTTGTAACCCTTCCCAGACTGATGTATTTCAATCACCTTCCTCATCATTTCTGGAATTTCTTTCAACTTTGTCATAGTGTGTTACTGCGTAAGACCTTTTAACCAACTTCATGCTGTTGAAAAAGTTCTATTTAAGTGTTGATTTGATTGAACAAGGTTTGCAGTAATCAGGCCTGGTTGCGTAATCGAGTCCAGCTGAACCCCATTATGAATACAGGTTCATAGATTTGGGGAATTAGTAACTATGGGTGCAAATACATTTTCACACAGGCCCAGTTGGTATTGGATAACTCTTTTGCTTCAATAAATAACATTATCATTTAAAAACTGTATTTTGTGTTTACTCAGGTTGCCTTTGTTTTATCTTAGATTTAGTTTTAATCTCTGAAACAATTTACTACGAGATCTACACAAAAATAGAAGAAATATGGATGGGGGGGGGGGCAAATACTTTCACAGCACTGTAACATAACTACCATGTTGGTTCACCTTCACCTCTGGCCTTTGACCATCACTACCACTGTCCAGAGGAATATACAGGCTTCCTTGATAAAAATAATAATAATAATAATAATAAAACAGTCCAGTGTGTGTAGGTAGGTGTAGGTAGTACCTAATAAACTCTCCGCTCTGTGTATTTATCCTTGTTTCCTTTCTGTGTCCATCTTGATCCATCTCTCTCATTATGTGTCTTGTCTCTGTGCAGCAAAGTGCCCAAGAGAAACCCATAACCCTTAGATTTTTTATAATGAGAGCTGTTATTGTGGACAATTTGCAGGACTGCGTGAGAGTGGGAAAGTGGGACAGCGAGACGCAGTTTCTTGCTCTCCGTTGCTCTATTTTTTTTTCTTTTTGCACACTTGTCTTTCTGTCAGAGAACGAAGATACATAGAGTCATATAAAGGGTAGTGAGAGATACAGTATGACTAAGAGAGAGTCCAGGATACCTTATATAGTGATTTATAAAAAGTGAACTTGAGTTACAGGTTCATGACTTGCCACCTTTGATGGATTGGATATTGATAGATTGCCATCATTTACCATTAAACCCCATCGAATATATCATCATTTACCATTTAACCCCATCGAATATACCATCATTCACCATTAAACCCCATCGAATATACCATCATTCACCATTAAACCCCATCGAATATACCATCATTTACCATTTAACCCCATCGAATATACCATCATTCACCATTAAACCCCATCGAATATACCATCATTTACCATTTAACCCCATCGAATATACCATCATTCACCATTTAACCCCATCGAATATACCATCATTTACCATTTAACCCCATCGAATATACCATCATTTACCATTTAACCCCATCGAATATACCATCATTTACCATTTAACCCCATCGAATATACCATCATTCACCATTAAACCCCATCGAATATACCATCATTTACCATTTAACCCCATCGAATATACCATCATTCACCATTTAACCCCATCGAATATACCATCATTTACCATTTCACCCCATCGAATATACCATCATTTACCATTTAACCCCATCGAATATACCATCATTTACCATTTAACCCCATCGAATATACCATCATTCACCATTTAACCCCATCGAATATACCATCATTCACCATTTAACCCCATCGAATATACCATCATTTACCATTTAACCCCATCGAATATACCATCATTCACCATTTAACCCCATCGAATATACCATCATTTACCATTTAACCCCATCGAATATACCATCATTTACCATTTCACCCCATCGAATATACCATCATTTACCATTTAACCCCATCGAATATACCATCATTTACCATTTAACCCCATCGAATATACCATCATTTACCATTTAACCCCATCGAATATACCATCATTCACCATTTAACCCCATCGAATATACCATCATTTACCATTTAACCCCATCGAATATACCATCATTTACCATTTAACCCCATCGAATATACCATCATTCACCATTTAACCCCATCGAATATACCATCATTCACCATTTAACCCCATCGAATATACCATCATTTACCATTTCATCCCATCGAATATACCATCATTCACCATTTAACCCCATCGAATATACCATCATTTACCATTTCACCCCATCGAATATATACAGTATGTACAGTATAACGACTGCATTTGTTGCAATTGAAAAACCAATTGGAGAAACGCTGTAGTGGTCAGAAGTTCAGATCTCAGTGGAGACAGGGATTTTATTTTTCGCCTGCTCTGTCACTGGGCTAGCAAAAAAAAAAAAAAACCTAATACAGAATAGTCTTACTGATGGACTGAGCCTCTGTTGTTGCATGTGTGGGAGTTTTACAAAATATCACCCAGTGTAGGCAGGACCATTTTGAGGGCCATCAATATTAACAATAGCTTTTGTTTACCGCGGCTTCAGCTATTGGACAAAGAAAATAGATGAACACGGACAAAGTAGAGTAATGTTTCAACACAAAGTGCAGCTGTAAAATGTCTTTCTGTTAACCACAGACCACGGTTCTCTTGCTAATCTCCTAATCGTACACGACTAGGTTTATGAATGCGAACTTGAATTTTAGCTTTCGGAGTTCGAGTTGCACAAGGTGTTGAAAGTTCAGAACCGTATCAGTGTGGTAAATGGTTCGAATCTGTAATGTTTCATACCGTCCCTTTTGAGTCTGGTTCCTCTCGAGGTTTCTTCCACCATGCCTTCTCTGGGAGTTTTTCCTTGCCACTATTGCCTCTGGCTTGCTCATTAGGGATAAATCTATATCTCTATGCGGATATCTGTAAAGTTGCTTTGTGCCAGTGTCCAACGTCACTGTATTTTAATCGACTACATTTTAGATAGCGATGTTTTTTTATTATTATTTTTTTTTACATAGCCTAATTTTGAAGGGTAAAATATTGGTGTTCAAGTCAGACAGATGTAAAATGTGCAAAACTATGCAGTTATAGCTATGCAGAACATAGAAACGAAACCATGTTGGTTCGGGAAAACCCGTCGTATGTCGCCGCGGCTGAATTCTAGCAAACATCCAACATGTGTAAAAGTAACTGTTTACTTCTTATAACATACTTTGACACTTCTATTTTAAGAAGACATGAATATACTGTATTTCACCAAAACAACATGGAAAAGTTTCTTTTTCACTACTCTGCCGAGTTTTTCTGTTCAGGGGAGAGGTGGCTTGGCGGTCAAGGCTCTGTGTTACTGATCAGAAGGTCGGGGGTTCAAGCCCCAGCACTGCCAAGCCGCCACTGTTGGGCCCTTGAGCAAGTCTCTTAACCCTCTCTGCTCCAGGGGGCGCTCTATCATGGCTGACCCTGCACTCTGACCCCAACTTCCTGACATGCGAACACAATAATTTCACTGTGCTCTAATGTATATTACAACTCATCATTTTTTAGTTTCCAGCGAAGTGGTAAACACAGTCAGTCTGCCTAAAGATGTCTCAGAAGGACCTTGCTAGCTTAGTGTGATCTCCTTTATCGTGCTTTAATCACGTTGGTGGACAGCTACATGATGTAGTGAAATGGACAAAAGCCTAATCATTATGCCCACACTACTACTGCGCTACAGTCACGTGCAGTTTTTGGTGGTAAAGAGATTTTAAAATGCTCGAGCTTGGATAAGAGTGGTTCAGTTCAGGAAAGTCTGTATATGATAGTAGGACATGTCAACGTTTCAGCATACAGTATGAAGAGCTTTCCAGTCTACCACGTATTGGTTTGGTTTAGCTTTAAGAGCTTTGTATTCATGAACAGTAGGAAATTGTAATTTAACTGCTAACACTTTTGAATTTTGGGTGTTCACAGACTCGGGTTTGTGTGTGTTTCCACCATTTTGATGTATGCGTTTATTTTTGGCCGTAGTAACGTCTTGGTATTGAGAATCGCACTAGTACCGTTGGTCTGTTTTGTCACCGTACTCGAGATAAAGATCCACAGCTACTGTAGCATACAAGCCTTGTACAGACGCATAAACCGAGCTATCTACTATAGATAGCAATGTTTGACCTGAATCGGAATCGCTGTTCAGAATTCTTCCGGCTTGAAAATTAGGCTACTGCGTTTCCTTTAAACGCCTCCCTTTATGTCAGAGCTGTGATGTGTTGATTTTAAACGTCAGTCTGTTTTTCAGTTACCAAAAAGAAAAAAGAAGCTGTACGAACCGTGCAGCTAATACAGTCATGGGATCTACTTCTTTTCCAGGCTAATGTTATGTTTTAGTTTGTCCAGCCTGAAAGCAAACTATTGATTTTGTACCTTTTATGTCGAACTTACCCGGCTTAGACCTTCCTTTCTGAAGATTAGACCCGAATAAATGTTTATCTTTATTATGATATGGGAAGACTCCTTTAATGCATTTCCCATGCCATCTCCTCTCTTCCTTTCTCTGTCACGCACACACACACACACACACACACACACACACACACACGCACGGTGATACACTAACCCATAATTGATATTTGTGAATTGTATTTTCTTCCCCTTGCAGTAGATTTAGTCGAATGAGCTTTTGAGTGATTGTGGCATTAAAACAGCTGAGACAGACGAAAAAGAGGGAAAGAAAAACAATTGGCTGTGTGCTTGCGCATGAAGCTGTAAGATTACCCATAATGCACTGTGGGTGGATGACATGCAGTGAGGCAGTGAGAACTCACCTGTCTCTCTCTCTCTCTCTCTCACTCTCTCTCTCTCCATCCTGTCTACCCTTACTCTCTTGATTTCAGGGGCTACTAGGAACCTGACCACAGGAGCACGTGTATGTTAAGGGAATGCCGTAAAAAATAAAATATATTCTCACCGCCACGCTGTTCAGTGCTCGATTCAGGCGATACGTCAGACCATATCACACCACCCTACCGTTGATTATTTTCCTATAACGCCACACCCTGAAATGTTTTACTCTTCACGTCTGCAACACAGTCCGTTCTATTCATGTTCACAACACTAGACATAAGAGTATTCAGTCCCGCTAGGATCTCACGACTGTAGAAAAGCATGCAAAATCAAGCACACAGTATTCGAAGGAGCTTGCAATTTTTTTAAATTTACCGCAGGTTTTACGCCGGGTCGAGCCGAGACGCGTGATGTGACGTCATCGAGACGCGCATCTAGCCAAAGCCCTCATCGATTCACGTGCATCGAACACGAGTACAGATAGGAGGTCTCGTTTACCGGCAGACATCGCTGCGAAAGAGCTATTTCGTGCGATTCAAAAAGTTTTCCGCAAAAAAAAAAAAAAGACATAAAAAAAACCTTCCGGCATTGAAAGTTTTTGTTTTCTGCTTCGCTTTGGCAGCGGTGTGGTGTGGTGTGGTGTGGTGTATCTCAAACCCTATCGGTTGACGTGGAAATCAGTCCAGCGGTTCAACACGCCTTGTCACGGTGACTTCCTGCTCCGAAAAGCAAATACATCAACGTCAAAAACGCAATCAAATCACGGCTCTTACGAGGACTTTTAAGATTGAGGCACGGAATATTGTAAAGGTGTGCGCTGATCCAGAGAATTCACAGTGCTCTATTCCTCTTGCCTGAGAAACATACAGGGGCTAAAAATGTTGGCCTACTTTTAGACTCTGATACAGATCCCTCCTCCTCCTCCCCTCCTCTAGTCAGGAGATGCTTGGCCCCCGTCCATGTCGCGATGCAGACCGAAGTGCTCTTAGCAGCTCAGGACGTGGGAAACAAATAGCGTTGAATAGCTGGCAGCTGTCTCTCAACTCTGCAATAAAGCACAGAACCCAGCGAGAACACAGAGACTGTGCTAGCGTGCTTTATTGAGTCGATGCTTACAGTATACCTGCCCCTGTGGCAAAGTCGTATTGCTTTTTGTATCCCTCACAGAGGCTTCTCATGAGCACCGTGATGCTGTTATGCATGGACTGTACTTGTCCTTCAGGGATGGGATTCTGTACTGTAATTTAGCAGCGCCGTTCCACTCAACACTGCGACTTAATGGCCGTGTGATAAAAAGAGGGTTTCACCCGTATTATCATACCTCGGTGCTGCAGAGGGGGTCGTGTCTGTTCATGGAAATGAAGGATGTGAGGATATTAAATCAAAGTGACAACAGAGATGGCACTCGCACATGCTTCGGTACACGCAGAGATAAAAACGTTTCTTTCCTTCTCTTTCCACCATCCTTTTAAACAGCTCCTGTCATTTCCGGGCACAAATAAGAAATACAGAGCTACGGATCTGAGTATAATTATGATGTTTTTCCTCAGCGAGGAGCCGAGTGAATTGAAATGGCGCTGCAGTGTTTAGTCTGTTTAAATCATAGCCTGATGTGGTTTTGTTTTTTGCTTTTTAACCGGTTGTAAAAAAAAAAAAAAAAAAAAAAATTATAAAAAGCATCAAAAGACAAATCGATGAAGTTTACCACTCAGCAACCCGAGTCAACAATGAATGAACACCGCTCCATGATTAGCGGTTAGAAAGAAAGGATTATTTTTACACATAAAAACACATATCACATTTTATGCCACTTGTGAGAGGCGCTAATATCTCTTAAGACACTTATTGTCTGGAGGAAGTGAGTGTAGTGAGTGAAAATACGAGCAATTATCACACGCTGAGCAGGATTGTTCTGTCGCACACAAGCACGCGTAGATATCGCAAGGGGTTTTCATTAGAGACGCACCGATACTAAATTTCTCAGTCGATACCGATACCCGATTGTTCAGAGTGATATCGGCCGATACCGATACTTCTGCCTTTTATGCCTTCTTATAAATGAATAATAATTAATTCCACAATTCTGAAGGAAATGCAAATCCTCTCCATTTCAAACGGAAAACACATGACTCTAATTAACATGAACACAGCCGCTGAATTCTGAAGATTAAAGTAAGATTTCTTAACTTGTTGAATTATTATACGTTATTAATTCCTATCAACAGAACGAATGGACTGAATTCCGTAAAACCTCCTGTTAGTCTCACATTCACTCACCACAAACACAAGCATTTCTACTCCATCATTCACATCAAACTGCTCATATATAAGATCAACTTTTTTATATATTAACATTAACTGGATATGAAATACACGACTGTACGAATATATTTTTCTGTGCACTATGTACTTTTTTGTCGACTCGTCTTCGTTTAAATCTTTCAACGGTGTACCGGCCCTTTAATTCAAACTCCCGCTTCACTGCTGCAGCGTCCGGTGTCAAATTTGATCAGTGCGGAGATTACAGAGATTACAAACTGCAGTTTTGTCGTCATTCCACGCAAGAGACATCTTCTTTACAGACAGCACGGGATCCATGTGTTTTCCCGCCCTCTTTTGATTGACAGGATATAATCGGCCCTGATCATCGGATGTTTTTAAACTATCGGCCGATACCGATTATCGCCCGATACATCTTTAGGTTTTATCCCACGTATTTGTCGAGCTACACATGCTACTCCTGATATACCAGTGATCCTGGCCCCCTTCTTTTCTCCGGACCTGCCTGATCCATCCTGATACCCTACTTCTGGTTGGAAATCACTTGCTGCTGCTGAGGATGGCCCCACATGGACAGCCTGAAGATACACGAGATTACTGAGGACCACTCAATAACCATGAAGATGGCTCAGCACCAAATGTCGCTATGATAGCTTTAGGGCTGCGATTGTCATGAACAGATTTGCACTCCGGTCTCCATCAGTGAACAGTTGATAACTTCCTGGTTACACTACTAGCACTATTTGACCCAGATGACGACGGGTTCCCTTTTGAGTCTGGTTCCTCTCAAAATTTCTTCGCCCCTGGCTTGCTCATTAGGGATCAAATTTGTATCCTGAATTGATATATTTCTGTAGAGATGCCCAAGTATACCAGCTCAACCGTTCTCCTGCTACTACTTTAGATAGTGTACATATTGTAGTAGAATTCTGTTTCTTCTAATGATAGAAATAAATCACCAGTCAGTTATACATCATTCTGCAATTTTTCAGCATGTTGACTCCACTTCACAGTACTGTCACTACCCCAGTATTCCATTCAGGAGGCATCTGTCTGGATAGACAGCATTTAGGCCTGCATTTGCACACTCCTGAGATGAAGGATGTCCCATTTGAAAGGCAGCATACGACAAACTGTCTTTTAAAGTACCTTATTTTGGCCGATTATTATGACAGTATTACATTCCTTGGCGTGATACTGTCAACTCATGACTCAGGTTTGGGCTTGATAGGCCTACCCGCTTACGCTTTCCACCACTGCAAGTCTGCATCTGCTCTTCAGTCTCACACAGTGGCTCTCTGTGGCTATTTAGGGCATTGAGGCTCGTCTCTAAAGTGACGACCGGATCATGGTGGTGAACCTGGTTATCAGGTTATCATGTGGTATATCAGAATGGTTGGCTGAGAATTCAAAACGTACAAGCCAGATGGAGAAAAAAGTTCACTTCGAATCCTGTTTGCGCTCCATTCATCTCTGTACGAATCAATTTGATGACTTTTAGTTGAAATCTCAGTTTATGCTCTTGCGCATTTGACATGAAATGGCCACGCTTTTTTCGGCAAGATCAAGCTCCAGCCCCGAGCAGTTGATAGATAGTCGGCAAAATACATCTGGATTTCTTGATAAATTACTCACTCTCCTCTGCCTTCCCATATGCTCCCTTTGTTTTCGGAGTGGAAATATTGGCGTCACTTCAACCTTCGCCGTCTGGCACAGAGTCCTGCAAAGACGATTGCGAACTTGCTGGCGTGAAAATCAAAACTTTAATTGCTTTTTAATACTTTTAAAATGAGACCAGGAGCTGGCATTACCTACTGTCTTTACACCATGCACTCCCAAAAGCAGATGTATTGTAAAGTGTCCAGATTCTTAAAAAGGGAGGGGGAGAGGTGGGGTGTGGAATGGTCAATTTTGAGGATTTTTGTCTGAATTTTTTTTTGGAATTTTTAGTTTGAAACTCAGACCGGATTTATTTCCCGCTCTAAGATTACATCTTGCATTAAAATGTAATCTGGATCCGGATGCCGTATCTGAATAATCAGCCGTCTGATCTCGCCTCGCGTTTACACCCGATACGTGAATGTACACTCGTTGTGTAAATGGCCGTCCGGCCTTATTTTCTGGCAATGTAAGGAATTTCAAAAAATGTAAGGAGTTAAAAGAAAACTCCACCCTGAAACATATTATGTATGTTTATACTGAAATATTTTTAAATATTTAAATAGAAGTTTGCTGTGCTAACGATACCTCAGAAGTCTTAACAGTGGTGCAAACGTTGGACTCAAAGTCCCAAAATGCAACTGTAGTTGCACTGAGATACGGCAGAGACTTGGCTCGGCTAGTTTACAACCCAACAGATGACGGGCGCGATGGTGTTTATGGCAGGATTAGCGTGATTGTTGAAGCTTTGGAAGCTGATCTGTTTGAGCAGGGTGTATAGATGAAGAGATGAGAGAGCTGGAAAGACTAAAGGACTAAAGTGCTGCTGCATCGCTGTCTTTAGATATAGATGAAGCAAGGGCTAAATCCAGTTGGTGAAGCTATCGGTGAGTAGTCAAACCATTAGAAAAATAGACCATGTCGATAGTCAGCTGTTTCGAGGGTGATGTAGCTGAGGTTGAGGAACTGTCAGAACCAGAATTCCCCCACAAATTACCCCCACCGTTTCTGGGAGTAAAGTGGTATACGGTTAATCCATCAACCATCCATTTTCCATACCACTTATCCTAGACAAGGTCATGAGGGACCCCGGAGGCTATTCCAGGGAACTCTGTGCACAAGGCGGTGGACAAATCCAGATACAGATACATACAGTCCAGTGGTATTGTCTTACACCTGTACTATTCACATTTCTACAACAAATGGCAAATTTTGGGGACTATGGCAGGGGGGCGAGTCAGTCACTTTAGGCACCCGGTTTTCTGGAATAATTTGGTCCCATGTTAAGGTACCTTCTTCCTAATTCGAACACACGCTATACAGACTGCATTTATACCTCGCAGATCAAATCTGCATATCGCAACAGGGGCACCTTTACACCTCCGATTAATATCCATATTCATACAAGATACACACCCGCAGATCACATTTTAACGTCCGGATTAAATAGGACCTGGGATTTTCTTTTAACCTGGACAGACTTCAATATGCGTATGGCAGCACTAGATGTGGTTGGGAAGAGTAATGAATCCTCTTGCATCGGGAAAGGGGGCAGCAGCCAAAAAGATTCTGACACCCATAAAAATCAGTAGCGTGAAAACGAACACCTGCTGTGTGAAAGCTAGTCCTGGATGGTATATGATGCGCAGTTACGCTCTTGTGTTAGTTTAGCATGAAGTGTGGGACATGAAACATTAGCCATGTTAGTCAGGAAATACATCAGTTTGTGGGTACCAAATGTGTACCAAATGACTTCCTTCCATCTATCTACTGTATCTATACATCCATCCATCCATCCATCCATTCAACTGTCCATCACTTTATAAAGCACAATACCATTTTTTATCATTTCTTATCTTTTGCTCCTTGTGAGACTGGGCAGGTTTGGCACTTACCACCGTTCATCCATCCATCCATCCATCCATCCATCTACCCATCTTTCCATCCAGATTCAATTCAGTCAATCACTTCACTAATAGTTCATTAATAATCCATCCATCCATCCATCCATCCATCCATCGAATCATCCATCCATTCATTGACTTTTGCATCCATCTTCATTGATCCATCTATCCAGTAGTTCATCCATCTCTCCATTCATCCAGTCAGTTCAATCAGTCACATTTATATTCATCTTTTTTCCATCCATCTTTCTAGTAGTCCATCCATCTGTCCATCATTAATCCAATCCATACATCTAACCATCCACCCATCCATTCATCAATCCATTTCTATGATCCATCTTCCAATGAAGATCCCATCCTTCAAGTAATTCTTCCATCCCATCCATTAATACATTCAACCAACCATCCAGTCATCCATCCATTCTTCCATTAATACAGATTCAGTTTCACCACATACAGTACATACATCTTAATTGGTCCATCCTTTCATAAATGCATCCATCCATCCATATGTCCAGATTCAGTCCCATCATCCACTCTTTTATTCATCTTAATCTATCTGAAGAATGATCTTAATTAATATATCCAGTAATTCATCCATCCACCCAACCTTCAGTCCATCCAGCCATCCATCCATGCATCTATCCATCCATCCTTCAGTTCATCCATTCATCTATCCATCCATCCTTCAGTTCATCCATCCATCCATCTATCCAGCCATCCATCAAGACATCTGTCTAAATTTAGTTCCACCAACTGCTCTTTCATCTGTCTTCATATATATCCGAAAATTGACTTCATTTCATCCATCTATCTATCCATCCATCCAGTCATTCACTCATTCAGATCAATTTCCATCAAGTACTCTTTCATCTATCTTAATCGATTGAAGTTTGATCTTAATCTGTCTAGTAAATCAGCTATTAATCCAACCATCCTTCAGTCCCTTCTTTAGTCCATCCATAGATCCATCTATCCATGTAATCATCAGTTCATAAAGCCATCCAGACATTCATTCATCCATCCATCCATCCATCCATCCATCAGTCCACCCCTCCATTAATCCATCCATCAAGCCATCCAGACATTCATTCATCCATCCATCCACCCCTCCATTAATCCATCCATCAAGCCATCCAGACATTCATTCATCCATCCATCCATCCACCCCTCCATTAATCCATCCATTTATCAATCCACCCATCCATTAATCCATCCATCCATCCAACCAGCCATCCATCCATTTCCATCAAGTACTATTTCACCTATCTTATTTGATTGAAGATTGATCTTAATCTGTCTAGTAAATCAGCCATTAATCCAACCATCCTTCAGTCCCTCCATTAGTCCATCCATAGATCCATCCATCCATCCATCCATCCATGTAATCATCAGTTCATAAATCCATCCATAGTTCCACCTAGCACCTATTCAGTTACATAAACCACTTTTTCGATCTACTCTATTTTAACCTCTGGTTCATTCCGCCGTTATACACTCGGTGGCTACATCCCATGCAGAGACCCTCAGTTCCCACCACAGTCTTTAATTAACAGTGTGCTGCCGCTACTTATCCTGAAGAGAGCACCAGTTATGATTAAAGCTGTTCGAGTAAGTTTGAGAGCTTGGCTGGTTAGCGAAGTCCGGCACTGTGGAGAGTGTGAGAGGGATACGTTATTATTTTGCTCACTGAACTGTAGCATTGCTGAGGGCTCTTCTACTGCACTTTAGTGAACATGAAACACAGGGGCACACATATGCATGGTGCACACACACACACACACACACACACACACACGACTAGACTACACAGCCGATTTAATGGCTGACATCTGCACACGTAGAGACGAAAATTAATGGGAAAATCTGTATCTATTTGAAACCGCACATTTATATTCACTTAATTGCTTGCAAATGAATTCCCACTTCTCTCTCTCTTCTCGCCGAATCTCTCTCTATCTCGCGTTTAAGTGGCATTTCATCATTTCGTATGATTACACCTAGAGGAGTCTTTATCCGGCTCTCTATACTCCACGCACCATCCTCTCCTTTCTGCTTTCTCCCTTTTCAAACACACTTTCCACAGTACCACCGTATATATGTGCACCCGCCACATAGCTGTTTTTCTTTTTTTTTTCTTCTTTGTTTTTTAAACAAGTAGACACACTCTGTTTTTCACACTCATCACTAGAATAACACCTAAATTATGGATGCATCAAAAGAGGGTTTTGTGTGGAAAAGCTTTACACCGTTGTGATGTTTTTTGTTTTTTTCTGTTTTCAGATTCATTTATCTGTCTGCTGAGAGGAAGGACGTTACCACACAACGTGACTGACACTGTTTACATACACCGATTTACATTTTTATATGTAGCCTACACGCGTCCACCGGAATCTCCATTTATATGAATATGTAACTCGCCGGCTACATGGAACGTGAAGCAAATTTATGCTCATGCATGTCAACATGTCAGTGTGTAACAAGTAGCTACAGTTACATCAGCTTGTTTACCAAGTATTTAAATTCCTTCCGTCTCTCAGAACTCTTCCGAATCCCCTTATCGGCCAGAAGGACAGGAAAAGTATTGGCACCCTGCACCGTTCTGTTTATTTATTTATTTTTTTTAAATTGCTTAAAATGTACAGCATGAGCTTTGTTTCTTCGCAACATCGATCGGTTCGCAAGTGCGTCTTTACACGGGCGCGCAAAAACGTGCGGCGTGCAAAGACTCTGCACCAAACGCTTACGTGGAAACTGTTCATTAAAATACTTCATTAAAAGCTGTAACGCACTGAGATAATCTAAAGTAGAATAATGCCTTGCTTAATATGTTCGTATTGTTTGATATTAGTCCAGCCCTCTTTTAATTCATTCATCAATCCACCCCTCCATCAAGCCATTCATCTGTCAAGCCATCCAGACATTCATTCATTCATCCATCCATCCATCCTGCCATTAATCCATCTATCTATCAAGCCATCCAGACATTCATTCATTCATCCATCCGTCCATCCATCACTCCACACCTCCATTAATCCATCGACCTATCAAGCCATCCAGACCTTCATTCATCCATCCATCCATCCATCAGTCCACCCCTCCATTAATCCATCTACCTATCAAGCCATCCAGATATTCATTCATTCATCCATTCATCAATCCACCCCTCCATCAAGCCATTCATCTGTCAATCCATCCATCCATCCATCCACCCCTCCATTAATCCATCCATCTATCAAGCCATCCAGACATTCATCCATCCACGCCTCCATTAATCCATCCATCTATCAAGCCATCCAGACATTCATCCACCCACGCCTCCATTAATCCATCCATCTATCAAGCCATCCAGACATTCATCCATCCACGCCTCCATTAATCCATCCATCTATCAAGCCATCCAGACATTCATCCATCCACACCTCCATTAATCTATCCATCTATCAAGCCATCCAGACATTCATCCATCCACGCCTCCATTAATCCATCCATCTATCAAGCCATTCAGACATTCATCCATCCACCCCTCCATTAATCCATCGACCTATCAAGCCATCCAGACATTCATCCATCCACGCCTCCATTAATCCATCCATCCATCTATCAAGCCATCCAGACATTCATCCATCCACGCCTCCATTAATCCATCCATCTATCAAGCCATCCAGACATTCATCCATCCACGCCTCCATTAATCCATCCATCTATCAAGCCATCCAGACATTCATCCATCCACACCTCCATTAATCTATCCATCTATCAAGCCATCCAGACATTCATCCATCCACGCCTCCATTAATCCATCCATCCATCTATCAAGCCATCCAGACATTCATCCATCCACGCCTCCATTAATCCATCCATCTATCAAGCCATCCAGACATTCATCCACCCATCCATCAATCTATCTATCCACCCCTCCATTAATCCATCCATCTATTAGGCAATTCAGACATTCATTCATCCATCAGTCCACTCCTCCATTAATCCATCCATCTATTAAGCCATTCGGACATTCATTCATCCATCAGTCCACCCCTCCATTCACCCATCCATCCATTAATCCATCCATCTGGCAAGCCATCCAGACATCCATCCACCCCTCCATCAGTCCATCCCTCCATTAAGCCACCCATCTATCAGTCCACCCAGACATCCATCCATCAGTCAAATTTGCATCATCATATCCATCAGCAGTCGAATCTATCAGACTGCCATGATAATCAAAACAGTGAAGTCACTAGTCCTTTGACCTTTCTTTTAGACACATCACTAACCAAGCTCGTATATAACCCTGCTCGAATCTCTTATTAATAGAAAACTGTGACTTTCGTGTGGTGTTAACAATTTTGAACCCAGACACCAAGATTTATAATCTAAATAAACATTTTAAAAAGAGGAGAAGATGTATTAAAAAACACATCTTTATGAGTTCAGGGTTACATCGAAGCGGATATAAATTGAAATCGCCTCCAATTACTTTGTGACTGCGCTCTCACTCAGATTATTAACAGATTATTCGACTGCGCGTAAAGGTAGCTAATAATTTTTTGGACGGATCTGAAATGGGTGCTTGTTTCTAAGCTTATTTCTCACATGGGTGGCCACTGACGTATACGACTTCGTATATGAGCTTTTCAAATTGGGAGTAATTCTGTTTTCAATTACGCTTCTTTGTGTCTGCGATGTCTTTAAATTTCAAAACCTCCCCTGAGGAAAACAGGATAAATCTCTCTCTCTTACACACACGCACACGCACACACACGCACGCACAATATCCGTCTCTGTCTCTCACGCTCTCTTTCTCTCTATGTCTTAGACCTGGTGGTCTCATGGGTAATATTTGCCGTGATGGAACTTTTATTTCTTGTTTTTTTCCTGGGAAAGGTAGGACAGTAATTCCCAGGATGGAAGATTGAAAGGACGGCTTTAGATTTGCTTTTGTGTGTGTGTGTGTGTGTGTGTGTGTTAGAGACAGTATTTCTGGGTTTGTGTGTGCACTTTTAGAAAGGAAAACATGACTGAGGTTGGGTGAGACGCGGCCTATTGAAGCACAATCACAAAACTTTCTCGTGAGTAGAAAGACAAGAAAAGGACGGCGTCGAGACACTAGTTCAGTGTGTGTGTTGCTCAGCGATGTCCCTCAGTGTATGTCCTCATAAACACTTCTCTTCCTTCAGCTTTCTCTATCTATGCCCTACTCACACTGCTCTCTTTCACTCTCTGTCTCGGGCCATATCCGTCTCTCCCAGTCTCCTTATTTATATGTCAGTCTCACTTTCTCTTTCTTTCTTTCCCCTTCTTTACATTCCTTTCCCCTTATCCATCTCTCTCTCTGTCTCTCTCTCTTTCTCTCAGACCAGGTGATATCCCCTGGGGGAGCCACATTGTAAATCTCTCGTGTGTACGCCAGCATTTCCTCTGCCCCTCTTTTTACATCACCCTATTTTTCTCTCGTTCCTCTCGTCTCCCGAATCCGAAAAACACCTGCCAGCTTCAGAACTCCAGTCGGCTTCTTTTCACGATTCATTTCGTATTATCAGTTATAGATCATAGAAGTTATAGTTATTCAGTAATAGAAGAAGTCATATACGTGCAAAATGAAAAAAAAAATACAATAAACAAAATCCTTGTAGTTTTGTAGTCGGGCTCGTTTTTAAGCCTAAAAACGAAAGAAATAAATCCTTGCTATTTTACACACAACTAAAGAAACTAAAGGAAACACTAGCTGTTCTTTCCTGTAAGGAATAAAACACTTGGGGGCGTGCGGTTACGGGAAAATAATCAACAACACGGTGATGAGGACGGGCGCACGGTGGCTTAGTGGTTAGCATGTTCGCCTCACGCCTCCAGGGTCGAGGGTCGGGGGGGTCGATTCCCACCGTGGCCCTGTGTGTGTGGAGTTCGCATGTTCTCCCCGTGCTATGGGGGTTTCCTCCGGGTACTCCGGTTTCCTCCCCCAGTCCAAAGACATGCATGGTAGGCTGATTGGCGTGTCTAAAGTGTCCGTAGTGTACGAATGGGTGTGTGAGTGTGTATGTGATTGTGCCCTGAGATGGACTGGCACCCTGTCCAGGGTGTACCCCGCCTTGTGCCCGATGCTCCCTGGGATAGGCTCCAGATTCCCTGTGACCCTGAAAAGGAGTAAGCGGTATAGAAGATGGATGGATGGATGGTGATGAAGAGTTACTGTTACCACCATAGAGTTGATTATTTTCCAAAAACAGCATGCTTCGAAGTTATACCATGCCAACATTATTTAATTATTTATTTCTTTAACTCATATGTTGTTTTGTTTTTTTTTTCCATTTATCCATTTATGCCCATCCATATTTTTTGTCCATATGTTACATTTAATGTTGTGGAACATCCACGAAGCGAGTTACAGTCGTACGCAAACGTTTTGGTCAATCACATACGTGTTTGAAGTAGACACAAGCTTTTTTTTTTTTTGTAAATGTTAATACATTGTTACTGGAAAAAGGAACTAGAAAAAAAAAATCGTGATTATGGCAAGTTCAAAAGTTTGGACACCCTACTAAGTCAGTACTTGGTAACACCCACTTTAGCAGGTATCTCACAGTTTGTAAATGCTTCTTGTAGCCAGCGTTAGGGTTTCATTTATTTTATATGATCTAATTCATTAATATTATCACCTGCAACCCTTTTTTTTCCCTCTTGAAATTAAAAAGACAAAAAAAAAATAAATGTTTAGCTTGTCACGTTACCAAGATAATAGAAAGTGCAAACGTTGAAGTCTGTGCCGAAGACTGGAGACTCCTTCCAAAAATGTTCAGTACACCTCTCCGTAGAGAAATTGATTAATAGGCAATGGTTATACCTAATACTTTTTAAAAACGTGTTTATTAATAGGCTTAGATCCATATGGAGTATCCAACATGCAAGTCTGTGTGGAAGGTCTACTACAGAAGCTACGATGTATTCGAAAGCGTAAGAGTTGTGACTTCTGCTGACCAATCAGAATTGAGAATTCAACAGCTCTGCGCTATAACATATGTATATATATATATATATATATATATATATATATATATATATATATATATATATACACATATGTTATAGCGCAGAGCTGTTTTATATATATATATATATATATATATATATATATATATATATATATATATATCAGTTTATACCAATTTCATCATCATTAATAACAAATTTTTGGGGCTAAAATCTCAGAAAAATCTACATAGTATAAAACTTAATAACTGAATTAGTAACCTAAATACCAACCCATGTTCTCATTGGATGTTTAGCAATTTGTATTCATAAGAAAAATACATCTATTTGTAAAATACCTCTCTTGTCCTAACTTTTTATAATGAAATATTACCTTGGCGAAGCTGGTTTTATATTAGATTTTCGATATTAGATATTAGATATTAGATATTCGTTGCCAGCAGCATTTCAGTAGAGACCCTTGCCGACGGTCTTATTTCTCTGAAATATCTCAACTTGCCTTATCTATCAAGAGCGAAATGATAGACAACATCCTAATTCATATTTATCGTTCCCCACACCTACCTTTGCACCCGACCTAATTTCGTGCACTTATTCTTTGTAAATAACCCACAACACGCAATTTAGCGTGCGTTATTTAGGGAAATCAGGGCTTAAATGTAGTCCAAGATTTTGTTTTGAGAAGTTCTCCCAGGCTTATAGCGTGGACAGGTGATCAGTGTTCTTTTCATTCGCTTCGCTTTGCCAAGCGAAACCTACTCACAGATCCATCTGGCAGAGGTATGTGTCAGGGATTGTTTTAACCACTTTCGCTTTCCTCCCTTTCTTTCTTTCTGTCTCCAATCTTTCACTCTCTGCTTTTTAATCGAAAGAGTGCAGGCTCTCTAAGTGTGCATAAAAAAAACCGAGGGACTGAAAAGGGCTATTGAATGGGGGTTAGGAGAGAGCAAGAGGAGGGCACTTTTGATTTCCAGCTAAGACTTCAGATGCCTGCCATGCTTCTTTTCACACATCCACGTTTGCAGGTAATCTCCTTCCACCTGCCTCACACTGCGTGTGTGTTACATTTGGGTTTTTTTCGTTTGTTTGTTTGCCAGTTCCGAGGTATATGTTAATACGTGGTGGTTTCTCTGAAGTAGGCGCTCCACAGAAACGGATGGATGCGAATCAAACATGCCAAATGGTGAATATTTAGATCATTACGCCACTCAGAAGCTCATCGACTTTATAATTGATCTAGCATTTTATTGTAGTTACAAATTGATCATTTGGAATAAACTATTTTACCGTCAACATAAGGGGGGGGGGATTAGTACTTAGGCAAAAAAAAAAAAATCAATAAATACAAGAAGATAATAGTACGATCAGCTTCTTTGTACTGTACAGTTTTGTCAGTGTAACATTTTATGTGTTTATTATTGTACTTGTAATTATTCACAGTCAGGTCCGTAAGTATTTGGACAGCGAGACAGTTTTCGTACGTTTCCCTCTGTACACCATCACGATGGATGGGATTGGAAATGAAGCAGTCAAGATGTGATTGAAGAGTAGACTTTCAGCTATAATTCAAGGGGTTTAAGAAAAATATTGCTTTAAGCGTTTAGGAATTACAGCCTTGTTTGTTTACATAGTCCCTTCATATTCACAGGTTCAAAAGTAATTGGACAAACGGCCATAATCATATTATGTGTTATTATTTATTAAATATATATTATTTTTAATACTTGGGTGCAAATACTTTGCTGTCGATGATGGCCTGAAGTCTGGAACCCATGAACATAATCAGATATTGAGTTTCCTCCCTCCCTGTACTGCAGCCGCCTTCAGTTGCTGCTTGTTTGTGGGTCTTTCTGCCTTCAGTTTAGTCTTCAGTAAGTGAAAAGCATGCTCAATTGGGTTAAGGTCATCAGACACGTAAGAACGTTTAATTTCTTTGCCTTGAGAAGCTCTTGGGTTGCTTGAGCTATATGTTTCGTTCATTATCCATCTGTAATGCGAAGCGCCGTCCTATCAGTTTTGCGAGATTTGACTGAATCTCAGCAGAAAGTATAGCTCTGTATGCTAGAGAATTCATCCTGCTAGTTCTATCAACAGTCACATCATCAAGAAACACCAGCGACCCAGTTCCATCGGCAGCCGTACATGCCCATGCCGTAACACTGCCTCCAGATGATGTGGTATGCTTTGGCTCATGGTCCCTTCCTTTCCTTTTCCATTTTTCATCAAGGCGTGTCTTGATTGTAGGATTTGACAGTGATGCACCTACCTCCTCCAGAATGTTCTTGACTTGGCTAGATGTTCTGAAGGGGTTTTTCTTCACCAAGGAAAGAATTCATCGATCATCCACTTTAGTTGTCTTCCGTGGTCTTCCAGGCCTTTTGGTGTCGCTGAGCTCGGCAGTGCATTCCTTCTTTTTACGAACGTCCCAAATTGTTTTGGGTTTTGGCCACTCCTAAAGTTTCTGCGATTTCTCTTATAGGTCTGTTTTTGTTTTTTTGGGGGGGGGTTCAGCCTAATGATGGCCTCCTTCACTTGCATCGACACCATTTTGGACCGCATATTGAGAGTTCCTTCCCATGAACAGCTACCAAATGCACCTTCAACACTCGGAATCAGCTCCAGACCTTTTATCTCCTTAATTTGTCATGAAATAACGAGGAAACAGCTCACAACTGGCCATATTATCTTGCTTATCAGTCAAGTGTCTGACTACTCTTGAACCTGTGAAAATGGAGGGACGAAAAAAAAAAAATGTCTGGAATTCCTAAGTGGTTGTTAAAGCCCTTGGATTAAAGCTGAACGTCTACAATTCAATCGCACCTTGATTGCTTCATTTCAAATCCATTGTGGTGGCGTACAGAGGCAAAATCACGAACATTGTGTCACTGCACAAATACTTATGGACCGGACTGTATGTACTACCCAATTTCCTCCCAAGCGTCATGGTTAATTTTTCTTACCTGCCAATCTAAGTGTGAGTAATCGTATACTGCTGCACCAGACACTCCGGGAAGGTAAAGCTATGCATTTTTCTCTGAGACATGTATAGCCAGCATGTCTTTTCACACTTTCCTCTCTTTTCGTCGTGACTCTTTTCATTCTTTTTGGCATGCAGTGTCACTGAGCTCCTGGCTATAGATTGCTTTGGCGTCGTGTACTTCTGGTTTAAAAAGCTCTTTTTTACGGAGCGTGCAGTTGGCAAGTCTTCAACACACACCAATAATACCCAGGATATTCTCAGCAAAGACCGATCACGAAACATTTTCTCAGAGTCTGCCAGTCTGAACGGAAAGACATTCACAGTCATGATGAGTGTGTGCGGAAAACCACTGAAAACTTCTGTGTCTGGAGTTTGGCTCTTATGTTCATGTCTAGCAAAACGTTATGCAACGCATATACATTTTTGAACGCGTGAGACACGTTCTGCCGAGGATATTCACGCGTAAAGAACGGTACTTTTGATGTCTTTTCCTGAACATATTAATAATTCATAATCCAGGCTGGGGGAAAAAATGCTGTCCAGGCTCTGATACAGCAAAGCAGCTACAAATCATGATGCTCCCACCACCATGCTTCACAGTTGAGTAATTAATCATTAATGCAGAAATCCAGGAAAGCATTTTATATATATATATATATATATATATATATATATATATATATATATATATATATATATATATATATATATATACACATCCAGTCATCCACATATACATCCACTCATTGTGTTTTAAAATCAGATGTTTATTGGTTCAAAAAATGATAAACATTAGTAAATAAGTAAAATTAAAATGAAATAAAATTTTAAAAATAAGTCCATTAATTCAGTTATACTTAAGAAGAGGAAAACTGTATATTTGGTACAAAAATGGATTTTAGCATAGAGTCACAGACTTGTTTAAAATGTGAATAGTTGATTTGTACGGTACTTGTGCCACCCGCTATGTTGCAGAAAGAAAGATGTACTTTATTATCATATTGTTATTATATTGTTATATATATATATATATATGAACGTTAGCATATTTTAATACACATTGGCACACCAAGTGATGTTTATATAGTGTAAGGTTATGCTAATAGGTGCTGTCCTAATCATCCATCTAAAGTGGTGAGCAGCACACAAACTTCAAGGGACGGCCCAGAGCACAACACCATCATTCACAATTATTCCACTCTATATGTGAACCTTGATTCAATTGCACCCCAAATACTAATTAAATCTAAATGACTGAAAGTGTGTGTGTGTGTGTGGGTGTGTGTGTGTGCGTGGGTGTGTGTGTGCGGAGGGGTTCATTAAGGCAGATAGATGTTCATTAAGGGCGTCAGCTCAGAGCAGTCAGCTCCACACCGTAGTGCGGCGTCTCTTCGGGTTAGCGCTGTTAGCAGCAGGACAGGGGTTAGCTTCTGCCAGAAAGGTGCTAATTGGAGGTGAGTGTTAAGGTCCAGGCTGAGGTTGGCTTCTTGGCACAACTCGGTGTGATCAGCAGAGCGAGGATGAGTGTAGATGTCTGCAGAAAGCTTGGGATTAGAAGTTTAACACTTTAGTGCATCACAATTCAAAGTCAAATCTGTTAGCATGCTAAGATGTTTAAGTCAGTTTCTCCTAATCAACCAAATGCCCCTCAAAACTGACGCTCAATGTACATATTTGAAATAAACTACTGGAAATGAGTCGTTTTTTAGACTATAAGTGGATTAAATAATATTTAGTAGACAGCAAAAACCTTTCATCGTTTTGTATGTCCTTTTGTGTATTGTATTGTAAAATTCTCTCGAGAAATGAGCTAGTTAGTAGTTAGTTATTTTCTGAACATAAAGCACATTAGCAGGTAGCAGGTTGCCTCTTCACGTACACCCAGGTGCGGCTGAATTCTCAATCTTGATTGGTCAGAAGGTGTTGATGAATTTTCTATAACAGTGGGTCTGACAATAGTTCCGGCTTTAGTTAAGATCACAGGTTTATATTAAACGTGTTCTAATATGTTATCGATTCTCTAGTAACAACGTGCACAGGGACTTGTACAGCCGATGCTACACATAAATGTAAAAAAAATTGTTTGTAATTGTTGGTATGATGCGGTTTTTTAGTAAGATGTTTACTTTTAAAAATTCGAATAAATACTTTTAAAAAAGTCGAATCAATAGTGGATTTTACCGATACCGATAACTAAGTCGTTCAACCGATAGTTCTTCAAATTGATACTGAAAGAAAACATAACACTCAAAGTAAAATATTGCGGAACTTTATTACAAAAGTAAACAGTACTTGACTGTACCATGAAAATGTACTGTACTTTTTTTTTAATGAAATAAATATTAATATATATTAACTAGTAATAAATATTAAAGTAAATAAAAGATATATATATATACTATACATCCTGAACCAAAGGATAACACTCCAAATAACAAATATAAATAGAGACATCCAAAATGAAGAGAAAAAAAAACCACTTCAAATAACACACCAAAATTTCTCCGTGATAGTTTTTATTTCGCCTCTAGAGGCCGCTCTCGTACTGTATAATGACAGCGTACCCTTCTGAGCCACTCGCGCAACGGACACGACCGGGAAAAACTATCGGTATGGATTTTTGCCGATATCTGATAGTCCCGGCAATCATTTATCGGTGCCGATTGATCGGCAAAACCGATCAATCGGTCGACCCATGTTTTTTTTGGAAGGAGTCTCCAGTGTCAGCACTTTGTAACAGTCAGAAAAATGACAAAGCTGTAACTTTTGAGTTTCAGACACGGGAAAAGCTGGTGAGGAAACAAACGTTTATAACTGCAATAACATAAGCGATAACAAGAATGGAGTTGTTTTTCGATAGACATTTAATACTCTTTTAAAATAAATGTCGGTTAAATAGTTTTCGCACATCAAATGTTCTGTCGAAAAAAGTTGGCGCTTTGTTAGCAAAACCTCAGTTAAACGAAGTAAATGTCACAGTATACACACCGTGTGTTTCTAAGCATTGTCATATTGTCATATCATGCCCCTCCCCCACCGAGCGAGATCTGCTCTGTCTAAGACACCACGTGAGACGAAGGTTTCAACTGTAGTGAAGAAAGCCCACAGGCCTGGATTATTTGAAAACACTCTAACGATCATCAATCAAGTGGAAGGCAGTTTTGCTCCTCTCTCTCACTGTCTCTCGTTCCGCCGCTCATTAAGAATTCATTAACTTTGTTTTGCCTTTCTATAATTCTGCCGAGCGAGGAGGAGCGGCGAGCGTCCAGGGGAGCGCTGACAGCGACGGCTTTAAGTTTAATGGCTGGGTGGAGGAATGAAGGGAAAGAGAAAGAGACAAAATTGGAGAGAGAGAGAACTGATGAGTGTTAAATGGCCATTGGAGGATAAACACTACCGATGAGAAAGTTTGCACTTTGAGACCATTTGAAGACCAACACCGTGTGGACGTCTTTAAAATAAAATGCTTTTGCAGTCTAGAAAACAACGGAACAAGAAAAGACGCCCGTGTGTGTTGGATTTGCGCTAATTTGAGTGTCGCTGTGTAATAAATCGTTCAGATATCGATTTCTTAAACAACAATTTTAGAAGCTGATAAATACGAGCTCTGGTAAGAAGCTTTTTTCCCCCCGAGGCCTGTTCGCATTGTTATGGTGTTAATGAATAATGCAAATAAAATGTGAGCTTTGTTCGCTGCCTCATAGGTTACTGCTCGTGCACCGTTTCCGACGTTCTCCGCATGTCTACGTGGGTTTCCTTAGGTTTCTCATGTTTGCTCCCAGAAAATTCCACCTACATGTTGGTTCCAGATGGGCTGGTTTGAGTATTTTAGAAAGGGTCGATCTCCTGGGATTTTAACACATAACAGTCTCTAGATTTTATGCGGAATGGTGTGAAAAACAAAACCAATAAAAAAAAAAAAAGCATCCGGCGAGCGAAGGTTCCTCAAGCAGAAACATCATGTTGATGAGAGAGGTCAGAGGAAATTGGTTCAACTCTTTACAACTGTGGTGAGCAGAAGAGCATCCCAGAACACTCAATACGTCAAACAAACAACAGCAGAAGACCACGTCGGGTTCCAGTCCTTTCCGCCAAGACCAGGAATCTGAAGCTAGAGCTTGTTTTTCCAGGAAGACTGCAAAAACATCTTCAGGTCTTTTAACCATCTCAAGGCAGAGGACCTTCTTTCAAAACTTTTCGTTCTTGCTTTGCGGTCTTGCATCACTCATGCAAAAAAAAAAAAAAATGGACTAAAATGTGAAATGCATGTGCGAGTGCTGATCTGATTTCTTCTTCAGATCAGAAATTAATGGAGCCTGCATGGGGAAGCACGGTGGGACAGCTCCAGCTTTCCCGGTCAGATCCTGAGCTCAGGTTACTGTCTCCATGGAGTTTCATGTTCTCAATGTGCCCTGGTTCCCTGGTTTCCTCCAACAGCCCAGTATCATGCCAGGAGGTGGATCGGCTTAACGTAAAGTACCGAGAGATGCAAGTGGGTGAGTCCGGAGTTACGTTTATGAGAACGAATCCAAGAGTCATGGTCAAACAAGGAAGCGCAACCCCTACAGAAACTAAAAGGAACAAAAGATCAATACGAAAACAAGGCTGCACGACGAGCAAAGCATGCCACTGCTTTTACATACAACAAAACAAATAGCGGGGAAACAAGGAGAAGGTGCACACAGTGAGGTAGAAATCAATCACAAGACAAAGTACTCTATGACGCCTTATCAGCGTCCGAATCCGCTCACTCGTTTCCCTTCGCTTCTTCCCCGTAGAGCGGACTCGGATGTCATCCGCTATATAGGGAATAGCGAACGAGTGAGCGAGCGAGCGGTTTCGGATGCAGCTTCAAACTAAACATAGGCACATGATGCTTTGTTGCCATGGGAACCACAAGGGGAGCGTGTGATATTTCCCAAAAAAAGCTTATCGTACTGTGAAAATGTCAAGCCATAACGGCCCTAAAGTAACGTCGTAATAGTAATGAAGTCGGAGTATAACGTTCGTCCAAACGAATCAAGGTGTTCATCATAAATACAGTATAACGTCCATCATAAATAACGAACCTCCAGCTTCCATGAGTCCTGACTGCCAGCAGCGGATGTGTGAAATGTTTTAGAAACTGGATATAAAACACGCATCGGCAGAGCACAATCCCGCATCACGTAGGGCTTTCTCAAACACACACCTCCGAGTGCACAGTTCCTCTTGAGGCTCTATATACTACTTTCTCCATTATACCTTTAAGTATAGGCTTGCCTTTAAATTGAATAATGCCGGCTAATAGGTTTCAAATCCTGGCTCTGGAGTTCAGTGTTTTTATTTATTTATTTATTTATTTATTTATTTATTTAATTTTGACCCTTTTTTTTTTTTTTTTTAATGGAGAATCCAGTTGCTAGTGAAATTGGCACTGGAGGTAATAGGGGGGGAAGGAGCCTATTTATTTTAGAAAATACACACAGTGGCAGGGCGTGCAATTCCCCTGCAATATGTCACTGTCTTCATTCAGTGTGTCTTCCGGTTAAATGCTAACTGACAGCTGTGATTAACATTCAGCGCGACCGCTCAGAGATTTGGAAAGCGAAATGGCGGATAAGAAAAATAACGGCAAATTAGCGGGATCAGCGGCGTGAAATAAACAATACAAGAGCTTAAATATTCAAATAAATAAATACACGAACAAGTAATAAACAAAAATGAAATAAATAAATAGGTAAATTAATAAACTGATTCAGTCGTAGTTTTCGTTTTTTTTTAATCGGATTTTCCTCTGTGAAAAATGTGGTTGTGGTTTTCGTTTGTTTGTTGTTGTTTTCCTCAACTAAATGCTAAAGAGTTTATTTCCTGCTTTTTAGCACATTAATATATTGCGCTATCATAAGATCTATTTCCCCCGCTGGCGTACGGCATCCTGCAGGAGGCAATCTGGAACGCTTATTTCCATATTCAGATGGACTGTCGACAGATTGAGAAGGAGAGAGAGAGAGAGAGAGAGAGAGAGAGAGAGGAAAACAGGTGAGAGATAGAAGTATAGAGCAAGAGAGAAGGAGGAGGAGGGAGGGAGGGAGTGAAATAGAGGAGTGATGAGGGACAGGGAGTGAGAAAGATGAAAAGAAGAAGATGATGATGATGATGATGATGATGATGATGATGAGGCCCGGGCTGCATTAGCTCTGTCGGGTCAGTGGCTCGGAGATGCTCCATTAAATGCGGATGAGAATTTAAACTGCTTGCCCGATCATAATGACTTTTTTTTTTTTCTTTTTTTTCTTTTTGACTAGCAGTCCAGTATGTTAATGATAAAATTGTTTACCTCGAAGATTGCACGTGTCTCCTTGCCTTCATGCACTCACTCAGTCTGTCTCTCACTTTGTCTCAATGTCTCTCGCCCCGTTCTCCTTTCCAGGTCTCGAGTCAGAGGTAATAAAGGTTTTTTTCGGCCCGTTTCGTCACAGAACGCCATTAGGACGTTTAACAGACGTAAACGGGTTCTGCGAAGGTTAAACTGGAGCGTTCCAGAAAAGCTGGACTACTGATCGGAAAGGTCGTGAGTTCAAATCCCAGCACCGCCGAGCTGTCACTGCTGGGCCCTTGAGCAAGGCCCTTAACCCTCAAATGCTCAGTTGTATGAATTACGGAAATGTAAGTCGCTCTGGATAAGGGCGTCTGCCAAATGCCATAAAATGTCAATGTAACTATAAAGAGGTAAAAAAAAAAAACGATGTGTCATTGTTTAAGACATGAAAATTGTTGGCGCAATTGTAACACATCCTGAAGTGTATTATTCCACTTATACCACATCGATTTGACAAAAATGTCATTTTTTCAATTAAATCAAGATTCCGTTTGTAGTTACATGGAATCTCGTGGAACATTCGCACAATAATTTCCTGTTAGCACTTACGTTACAGCAGCTGTAAAAAAAAAAAACTTATAAAAACCGTTCCCTCATCGGCCTCTCTATTAATCTCCTAACTCGAAATTGATCAAACTGACGAAAACAACAACAACAAACAAACAAACAAACAAACGCAGCTTGTCATGTTAGCAAAAAACGGCAAATGCGTAAACTCCTCTGTCCTGAAGACTTTCCTGTGGTGGAAAACTTTCTGTTAGAAAGCGCTGACACTGGAGACTCCTTCTATAAGTATTATATAACCCTCCCCCCCCCACCACCCCCACTTACACAAAACTACACCTTTTTCTTCATTCAAAATGCAAAACGACACTTTTTTTTTTTTTATCATGTATATTATTGTTGTTATATTATTGGTAGGTCCTCCATACAAGTCCCTGTGTTCGCTGTTACTATAGAAACGTATAGGTAAGGTTATTCAAACGAGTGCATTAACATACTTACTGTCGGAGCTGCTGTTGTAGAAGACGAATCAACACCGTCTGACCGATCCGCTTTGAGAATTCACCAGCACTGTGGTGTAAGTCTATACATTAAAGCACCTACTATAGCCGTGGTCACCGACCCTGTTCCTGGAGATCCCCCTTCCTGAAGACTTTAGCTCCAAACATAATCATGCCCACCTGACCATCTAATCATTGCCTTCAGAAGTTCTTGATCTAAACTAAAACAGGTGTGTTAGATGTTGGTTGGAGATGAAACCGGAAACAGGAAGGTAGATCTCAAGAGGAGGGTTGGTGGCCACCGCTCTATGCTCTGTACATTAGTGTATGAATATATTTGTGTCTATGGATTGGTTAACGCCAATACATTTGCATAGATGCTATTTATTTATTTATTTATTTATCATAGTATTTGGTGCCCCCTGGAGCAGCAACAGTAGCAGCTTGGCAGTGGGCAGTGCTTGGGCTTCCGATCAGTAACCCAGATTGTGTTTGTTATGCAGATCTGGCAACCCTGGTCCTGCATCTAACAAAGTGAAAAATCGATTTTCTGAAAGTCGCGTTCGCATTCGGCTATAAGGTGAAAACGATATCCTTCGTTTACTCCCTCTTTTATAGGAAGGTGCTAATTCTCTCCATGAGATCGAAACCGGTTGGGAATCTAACAGCACGTCAGCCGTATTCCTTCTCTCCACATCACGTCTTCATCAACACCTTTATCTCTTTGTTGACGAACTTGCATTTCTTTACTTAATTCAATAGTTTCCCGTAATTTCACGTCACGCAGAGAGCGTTCGGTAGGCGGTCCCGTGACACGCCATGTTAACGTTAGCGCATCTCCTGTAGGCTTTACGCTCTCCTCTCCGACTCATCCTGCCTGGCCGTGTCCACCCGCCCCGAAACTGTCATACGCCCAGTCGGATGATGAGAGGAAATAAAGACAGACTGTGAGAGAAAAAGGAGGCGGAGACTTTCCTCCCTTGTCCTCCTGTCAGAGGCTAAGTCGAAAACAGGATGATGATTGCATACAGCACGAGAGAGAGAGAGAGAGAGAGAGAGAGAGAGAGAGAGCGAGCGAGAGAGAAAGAACAACGCTGTAAATCTGCAGCCTGTCACCAGAAATGACTTTCAGCACTCAAATGGCGTGACGGTTGCTTTTGTATCAGATTTTTCGCCTGAAGTTTCCACCCAACTTCCCAGGAAGTCTCTGATCAGAGATTTTATACTTCTCTGTTAACTTTACACTTTGTAAGTTGCTCCAACTTGGAGAAGTTACCGGATTACCTCATACAAACAGCAACAATAATCAGGTTTGAAATCCATATTTTCATTTCCGGCCCAGGAGAGCCATCTGGTACAGTAGCTGCATTAAAGGCGTTACGTTATAAGTGTTATAAGCTTATCTTATCACATACATTATTTCTCCTAGTGAGTCTGTGTGTCTTTTTTTTTTTTTTTTTTTAATGTACTTAATGCAAAGTGGTGAAAAAGAAAGCGGATACACAGCTCCTTCATTATATGTTAGTGGACCTTACCTTACGGTATGTCTTATATCTATGGCAGCCATTGTGTGTGTGTGTGTGTGTGTGTGTGAAGAAGGAGAAAATTTGTAGTTATATTGAGTTAGCTCAGTTTTTTATTTATTTATTTATTTATTTATTTATTTACTTATTTTAAACACGAAGTCCATTAAACCAGATTCTTTGATTGGCTTTTAGGAACGCTGAGCACTCAGCACTCGCAAAGTTGGACAGTCTAACTTTGATCGAGTGCTTCTGCGGAGGAATTAAACCTACCGCTCTCAGACGGCTTAATTCCATTAGACATTAGGTTCCAGGGTGAGAAGTGAGACTATTAAGTTAGCATAAGTGGAAAGGAGCTACTAAAATTAATGCTGAAATTAGCACAGCGTAACTGAAAGTTATAACTTCAAAGTGGGGGTTTTTGTTTTTTGTTTTTTTGGGGGGGTGGGGGGGTGGGGTTAAAAAAAAAAAAAAAAAAAAACGTATCAGAACTGAAACACGAGCTAATTCCCCAGGTACGAATGACTTCTGCACTGCGTCAGCAGACTCTTCCCGTGCTTTCCTCCGGCTGCTTTGGTGTCGAGAGCGGGGCCATTCTGCGGTGTGCTTGCCTGTAGGACTGCTAGGCAAATGCTGCAGAATCGTACCGCTCTCGCAATCACCGCTCTTCATCTAGCGACATATAACACCTCGGACACACCGCCCGATCATCTCGACGTCTCGTAAATATGATATGTACCTCTTAACGTTGATGTGACTCTTCCTGTTAGTGCTACTAGTACCGATGGAAATAATTGCCCAGTAAATATTCCACTAGCCGCTAAAGGTAATCGTGCTTCGCCTAACGTTAAACGTAGCGATACGCGTAAAACCGTCGCCTAACAGTAAAGCCGCACTTCATCACGGCGTAACCGCTTTAGTGGCCTCTTTACGGCCGTGCTTAACTCGCCTGCCTTTACACACCTTCCATCTCTATAAACTAAAGTTTACTTTGTTTACAGGAGAGGAATAATCAGAGCGTCAGGTTTTGTCGGGTGGGCGGAGAAACGCGGACTCGGACTCGCCCAGGCCGAGAAGCACAGAGCGATGCGATAAATCTGCTAATAGATAGGACAGGATGCTAACGTGTCTCCCACAATGCCGACGGATTCCTGATACAGGAGGAGTTTATATGGAGTACGTTTTCGTGGCGAAGGTTTTTAAGATTCACAAGGAAAACAAGAAGAATGCAAAAAAACGAAAGACAGACGCCGCGAATACGAACGAGAAGAATTCGATCAGACGAAAGATCTCGCTGTTTACATTTATAAGGCATGACATTCGTGTGGTTTTAGGATCGGGATTACAGTCGTTCTGCTTCGTTTTCAGATTGTGTATAGAGTTTGTACGTCGTGTAGAACTGTTTAAAAACGATTCAAATGAATTCAGATTGACGATTAAAAATGAATACAACTCCACATTTCCTCCACAAAGACTCTGCCATGATAGCGCCCGTACAGTTCGTATTCACGAGTTGGGAAGTCGTAATTACGACGTCAGGTGCGTTCAAGTCGCTTTGGTCGGAGCAAGACGGCGGTGTACCTTCCCTTAATTAACTACAAAAAAAATTCAGCAAAGCTTGTTTTGTTTTAAAACTCTACTTCTGGAAAATGAAGGACAAAAGATGCGCATCGGATGTGTTTTGGTTTTTTACTCGATTTCTGAAGCCGGTGTAAACATCACCCTTACATATTATTATATCGTAATTGTACAATGCTGTCGTATTTCGCGCAGGAAATTAGCTTGTTTTATTGTCAGTTTAGCACAGTGATAACTGAAATCAGCTTCTGAGACGAGTAAACGTTCAATTTCAACAAATTTACTGTCAACTACCGACGTTTTGCATCCATTGATTGCATCCACCGGGGGTTTCTTACTGACACGCCCCCAACTCGGAAACCCGTAGCCGAAAGAAAATCCAGAGTTTCCCACTCGTAATTACGACTTTGTGGTGGCGTACATGTGCGTTTAACTCGTAAATACGATCTTTACGAAAGCACCATTAGTCACGTTACAGAAAAGTGTCAGACACTCCGCGAGGCCAAAGTTCAGATTGGTGGATGCTTTGTAAGTGGGCGTGGCTAAGGGATATTTGATGCTCTATGTTACAGTCGACCAGTAAGATGAAGGAAAACATGGCCAAGTCAGAGTTCCATGAAAAACCTTCACTGGCATATTGATCAATAAAAATAAAAGTAGTAACTGTTGTAAATTGATTTCTTTTACAGTACGATTTGTATTTGCGGCATCGTTTTCCGGGTTATCGCGACGTATTTTCATCACGTAAACGTTTTCAGACAGAGTATACAAAACGTCACTTCCGAGTTTGTTTGTATCGAGTAGATCGAGACGTGACTACCAACCTGCCACGCGGCGCTGGTGATGCAGCCGAGTCAAAACTGAAGCACGATTTGTCAGAAGGCCTGCTGAAATGCAAAGATAAATTAATGAGGCTTAATGATATACATCTGGTGCTGCTCATGGAACATACTGTGATGATTGAAAAAGAAAAAGAAATAAAAGTCGCAGTAGTGCTCCAAGTCTATAGCGCCAGTGCATGTTTCAATTAGAGAAGGTTCCGAATGCAGTTATAAGCACTGAAACAGCGAATGTGCTTCTGTAATAATGTTGTCATAGGTTTTGTTGTTGTTGTAGGTGTAGTTGTTGCGGTTGTAGCTGTAGTACTCGTAGTAGTATTACTTGTTGTGGTGGTTATTATAGTAGTAGTAGTAGTTGGTAATGTTGTAGTTTGTAGGTTATAGTTGCATTTTTGTTGTTGGCTTGGATTCTCACGAACAAATTGGTTATTACAGGAGAAAAAAAGACCCGGATATGTTGTCGGTGTGGTTCTTGTGGTAAAAGTAGTAGTAGTTGTTGTTGCTTTTGTTGTTGTTATTGTTGTTGTAGTTGCTTTTTTGTTGCTGTAGCTGATATAGTAGTAGTAATAGTAGTTTTTGTTAGCATTGTAGTTGTTTTGCTGTAGTAGTTGTTGTTGTTGCTGGTATAAAAGTTGTAGTAATAATAGTAGTAGTAGTTGTTGTTTTGCTGTAGGTGTAGTTGTTGTTGTAGCTGATATAATAGTAGTAGTTGTTGTTAGAGTGTTGTAGCTGATGTAATAGTAGTTGTAGTAGTAGTAGTTGTTAGTGTTGCAGTAGTTGTAGCTGGTATAATAGTAGTTGTAGTAATAGTAGTAGTTGTTGTTAGTGTTGTAGTTGTTTTGCTGTAGGTGTTGTTGCTGTAGCTCATATAGTAGTAGTAGTTGTTGTTAGTTTTGTAGTTGTTGTTGTAGCTGGTACAATAGTAGTTGTAGTAGTAATATTAGTAGTTGTTGTTAGTGTTGTAGTAGTTGTTGTAGTTGTTTTGCTGTAGGTGTTGTTGTTGTAGCTGATATAGTACTAGTAGATGTTGTTAGTGTTGTAGTTGTTGTTGTAGCTGATATAATAGTAGTTGCGGTAGTAATAGTAGTAGTTGTAGTAGTAGGTGTTCTTAGTGTTGTAGTAGTTGTTGTAGCTGGTATAATAGTAGTTGTAGTAGTAATAGTAGTAGTTGTTGTTAGTGTTGTAGTAGTTGTAGCTGATGTAATAGTAGCTGTAGTAGTTGTTGTTGTTAGTCTTGTAGTTGTTGTTGTAGCTGGTATAATAGTAGTTGTAGTAGTAATAGTAGTAGTTGTTGTTAGTGTTGTAGTAGTTGTTGTAGCTGATATAATAGTAGTTGTAGTAGTAATAGTAGTAGTTGTAGTAGTAGTTGTTGTTAGTGTTGTAGTAGTGTAGTAGTTGTTGTAGCTGATGTAATAGTAGTTGTAGTAGTCGTTGTTGTTAGTGTTGCAGTAGTTGTTGTAGCTGGTATAGTAGTAGTTGTAGTAGTAATAGTAGTAGTTGTAGTAGTCGTTGTTGTTAGTGTTGCAGTAGTTGTTGTAGCTGGTATAGTAGTAGTTGTAGTAGTAATAGTAGTAGTTGTAGTAGTAGTTGTTAGTGTTGTAGTAGTTGTAGCTGATATAACAGTAGTTGTAGTAGTAATAGTAGTAGTTGTAGTAGTAGTTGTTGTTAGTGTTGTAGTAGTGTAGTAGTTGTTGTAGCTGATGTAATAGTAGTTGTAGTAGTCGTTGTTGTTAGTGTTGCAGTAGTTGTTGTAGCTGGTATAGTAGTAGTTGTAGTAGTAATAGTAGTAGTTGTAGTAGTCGTTGTTGTTAGTGTTGCAGTAGTTGTTGTAGCTGGTATAGTAGTAGTTGTAGTAGTAATAGTAGTAGTTGTAGTAGTAGTTGTTAGTGTTGTAGTAGTTGTAGCTGATATAACAGTAGTTGTAGTAGTAATAGTAGTAGTTGTAGTAGTAGTTGTTGTTAGTGTTGTAGTAGTGTAGTAGTTGTTGTAGCTGATGTAATAGTAGTTGTAGTAGTCGTTGTTGTTAGTGTTGCAGTAGTTGTTGTAGCTGGTATAGTAGTAGTTGTAGTAGTAATAGTAGTAGTTGTAGTAGTCGTTGTTGTTAGTGTTGCAGTAGTTGTTGTAGCTGGTATAGTAGTAGTTGTAGTAGTAATAGTAGTAGTTGTAGTAGTAGTTGTTAGTGTTGTAGTAGTTGTAGCTGATATAACAGTAGTTGTAGTAGTAATAGTAGTAGTTGTAGTAGTAGTTGTTGTTAGTGTTGTAGTAGTGTAGTAGTTGTTGTAGCTGATATAATAGTAGTTGTAGTAGTCGTTGTTGTTAGTGTTGCAGTAGTTGTTGTAGCTGGTATAGTAGTAGTTGTAGTAGTAATAGTAGTAGTTGTAGTAGTAGTTGTTGTTAGTGTTGTAGTAGTTGTAGCTGATATAACAGTAGTTGTAGTAGTAATAGTAGTTGTTGTTAGTGTTGTAGTAGTTGTTGTAGCTGATATAACAGTAGTTGTAGTAGTAATAGTAGTAGTTGTTAGTGTTGTAGTAGTTGTTGTAGTTGTTTTGCTTTAGGTGTTATTGTTGTTGTTGTAGCTGATGTAGTAGTAGTAGTTGTTAGTGTTGTAGTAGTTGTTGTAGCTGATAATAGTAGTTGTAGTAGTAATAGTAGTTGTTGTAGCTGATATAGTAGTAGTTGTAGTTGTCATTGTTGTTGTTGTAGGTGTAGTTGTCGTTTTTGTTGTTTTGACAGGATTCTCATAAACAAGTCTGTTATTACAGGAAAATGTATGATCTGTAAACGTATTTGAGCATGGTGTGTGCGTTGATGGAGGAAAGTCAGTATTATCCTGCAGCTTTGATCTTCTAATAAGCTTTAAAAAAAAAAAAAAAAAAAACACACAGTAAGCACTTAGAGATACTAAACATACAGCCTTTCTCATCATGTCAGAAGCTTCGGGCCAGGATTACACAGAGATAATAAGTCTCAGTGGAAGCATTTAGGCGTCAGTTCAAAGCATTTTTAAGCTAACACGCTATAGTGTGTATTCATTTGATTTAGCGACTTTTTTTTTTCCTTTAACAATTTGCTTGCAGTGATTGTTGTTGCTGTTTTATTTGGCCAGCCTCTGCTCAAGATCATACTTGCAGTTTGATGTTTTAAAACTATTATGAAATCTATTTCTTCAAACCTAATAGTTAAAAATCAGCCGAGCACCTGGCAACCTCAAAGCCTTGAACTGCACGCAGGTCATTTCCAGTCGAATACAAATAACTACCTTCGGCCGAAGTGACGCATTAGAGATATACAGTCGTCTGGGTTGAAAATTCTCTACGTCAGCTAAAGTATCGATTCTATTTACTCAGAGCCCTATATTTTAAGAGTTCCTGATCTGCACATCTCCAAACAGCTATTTATCAAAACACAGTTGAGGTTTGGTGTCACAGCAGCAGCACAGCGAACGCTGTAACATAAGTCATATACGAGCATTTAGCAGTTAATGAAGCACATCCTCTCATCTGTGTTTTTTTCCCTCCACTGTGTGTGCTTGCAGCCTGTAAACCTGGTTTCTACAAGGCCTTCGCAGGGAACATCAAGTGCTCTAAGTGCCCTCCACACAGTTTCAGCCACTCCGAGGCGTCTGCGCTGTGCCACTGCGAGAAAGGCTACTACAGAGCGGGCAAAGACCCACCGAGCACCGCCTGCACACGTCAGTCCACCTCTATTTATCTTATCATCCGTCTAGACTCTGTTATTACGCTTTTCATTGCACAGGCTCATGCTACGCGGTTATATTTCTGGTCTTTTATGTTGTAATCGTTCTGTCTCTTGTCCTTGCTTTACTCTGCATTCTCTCTATGTGCTCCCGTCTTTTTTTTCCCCCTCAACTGATTATTCAGTCTTCAGGAGAAAAAAAGGAGAGTGTCTGCACACGAGTGTAAATTAGCATGAGTGTAAAGAAAGTGATATATCTTTGAGATCGAGGGGTGCTCGTCATTTTGAAAACACTGTTTTTGCACAAGTATTGCACTTTGTATAATTAAAGAACATCTTTTTTTTTTTAATGAAAAAATACAGTTATATATACAGTATAAATGCATTTTTCCATGGCGGGTGCCAATACTTCTGGAATCAAATTAAAGAGACGGGGAAAGAGACGGTCATTATTGAATTTAAGCATTCATTAGTCGGTGCAATTTTTTTTTAGGATTTGATGACAAACTTGATCGGTAAAAAATGGAACGTGTTCAAATGTATGAATTTTTTATTTAAATACTAAAAAAGGCCATTTTTTCCCTCAGGACCGCCCTCACCTCCACGTAACGTGGTGTACATCATGAACGAGACCGCGCTGTTCCTGCAGTGGGCTCCACCCAGCGACACAGGCGGCCGGAAGGACGTTACCTACAACGTCCTCTGCCAGCGCTGTAGTGTCGAGGGCCAGGCCTGCCAAGCGTGCGACAGTGACGTGCGCTTCGTACCGCCGCCCGTGGGCCTGACGCGCACCTCTGTGGCCGTGCAGGACTTTGTGGCCAACGCTAACTACACGTTCCAGATCGAAGCTGTTAACGGCGTGTCGGGAATGGGACAAGCGACAAGGCAGATGGCCAACATCACTATCAGCACCGCGCAGGCTGGTGAGTGTGTTTTAGCATCAGTGGTTCAGTGGTTCAGTGCTTTAAAGCAACAAGATATAACTGCTAAGGATTTGGGGATTTGGAGCCCTCTGTGGTAGGAACATGTTATTGCAAGTATTTCTGTGTGGATTAATCTGCTGGTTAAGAGTGGCAAGTAAATACACATGAAACAGCTTGAGAGCATTGATTTGATTCTATATATCCACATACAGTATTTCCTTTTACATGATGACGCTTTGAGATGTCTTTAATGAGCTTTTTTTCCAGCTGAAATTTGCAGGAAAATTATTCAGGAATTTTTTTTTTTTTTTTAGTTTTCCTGAAAGTGATGAACAATAAAATTAAACTGAGGGCAGTGGTGGCCAGTGGTGGCTTGGCAGTTAAGGCTCTGGGTTACTGATCAGAAGGTCAGGGGTTCAAGCCCCTGCACTGCCAAGCTGCCTCTGTTGGGCCCTTGACCAAGGCCCTTAACCCTCTCTGCTCCAGGGGGCGCTATATCATGGCTGACCCTGCGCTCTGACCCTAACATGCTGGAGTATGTGAAGAAAAGAATTTCACTGTGACCAATAAACTCTCATTATCTCCAAAACTAGATTTCATTGTTTGTTTATTTCCCTAGATGTTGGCCATAACATTAAAGGACAGGTGTAAACAGGTCTGAAACACCAAATTTGATTTCAGGGTCGCTTCCACAATTCAAATAGTCGCGACTCTCAGGCTGTATCGGCTACCTTTACCATAGTCTCTTCACTAAAAACAAAAAATGTACTGTGAACATAACTGTAGTTAGCCATATGAAGGCATTATAACTATAAACTGTACACTTTCATGAAAAGTAGGTATCCAGCATACATGATTCTTTTCATTTTTCTTTATAACAAACCACTGTTCCATTCTCAAATTTGAAAGGGTTGATTAATTTCCTATACCATAAGCTCTCGCAGTAGTTACGGAAGCAGTTTAAACGATTAGGTTTATATTAATGCGTTCGTTTATATTAATACGTTATCGTTTATATAGACAGAGCTCGTTCACAGGGACTTGTAATGCGCACACGTCGCGTAATCTAACGCCGGAAATCGTAAACAGATTGTTGCGAAACAAATCATATTCATGATATGTAGAAGTTTTCTGTAAGGAGATGTTTATTTAACATTTAAGGAAGGAGTCCCCAGTGTCAGCGCTTTACAACTAAGAGTCTTCAGGACAGAGTAACATGACAAGCTGATTTTTTTTTTTTTTTTTTTTTTTTTTTGTCTTATTTACTTCAAGTGCGAGAGAAAAAAAAAAGCGATGCAGCTGTATATAGCTGTTATAAAGTCAGGAACTAAGGAACTAAAATCACTTCAGTTTCATTAATAAATAATGTACAAATTGCAGTTGTTGGCAGAGGTATAAGAGGAAGAAAGCACGTTAGGATGCACGGCTAAAGGAAAATATATAATATAATAATATATCGTTCTGAGTTTTGCAATTCAAAGACAAAAAGTCACAAAAACAAAGAAAAATCGCACGAAGACAAAACGCAGAAATGGTTATTAGATGTCCAAAAACTGTAGCTGTGCCCCAGGGGTGGCTGACATAGAGGTAAAAGTACATATCGTGATTTTAATTCAGTATTAAACCAACTTATACCGCAGAATTTCCATGTAGAAATGAACTCGGAGTGCAATCGAGCTCATATAAGGCTGCTCATGATCAGGTCTGTAATAGTTGCATAGAATCCAAAAGAAAGAACCGTGCGCCGGCGTTCTGCCTGTAACCCCGGACATTCCAGCTTCACTAAAGTACTAGCAGTTTGGCATAAACATAATTGGATTGAGAGTTTTTGACTAATTCCCTAAACCCCTACTTTTCAACATGCCGTGACAAATATATAATATAATTGCATATGTTATATCCTTCCATCTCTATAATTTATTTGTCATAGGAAGCGCCTCTGGCGAAAGTCTCAGACAAACTCTTTTATAGCCGAGATGATTATTTCACCTTGTCACTGCCGGATCATGGGATTCTTCACATATCATCTTTGCTCTTTTTTTGCATGATACTGCCTAGAGTGTTTCATTGAAGGTGGGTTTAAAAAAAAAAAGAAAAAAAAAAGTTGTTTGCGCCTTCACCTCCAGCTATGAACGTCAAACAGAAAGCTTATAATATATAGCAGAATATTTTTCAGCCTGGTTGGTAAATGGTATGAAATCTTGTTCTTGTCTGCCACGCTTCCTCATAGCTCTCACATGGAGATTATATAAAGCACTTCTTCCTGGTAGAATAAGGAGCACTGTTTTGAGGCGGCTCACAGTATAGCTCTGAGATCTAACGGGCTACGGTGGTAGAAATGGTAAGAAAGGGTTATTCAAGTAAAGGTAGTCAAGGACCAGTTTCATAAACTTCCTTCCTCACAAAGGTCTGGAGATACAACCACAGCGAGATGACTTAATGATGTCAGCAGTTACCTTTTAATGCCTAACTATTAATTATTCATTCATAGCTGTAGTGGAGAGAACATGTTTTGTTTCACGTTGCCATATTGGCAGAACCGTTAGCACGATGGAATCATAAATGCCTACTTCTTGCTAGTTTTTCTCATCGATTTTTCTTTCTTTTTTGACAAGGCTTGGGAGATGAATAAAAAATATATACATTTTTAAACGTATGAAAGTCTGTAAAAACCTTTCTGTTTCCAGACGAATTTCTCTAGCCTTGTAGCTGTGACGCTGCAGGGCCAGGTAGACCATCACCTCTAGCAAGCACAGGTACACTACAAGGTGGCTTTGGGGGAACAAAGAACTGAAGGACCAGAGCGAACTCTCCCAAACTCAACGAGATCAGTGGAGCACAATGTAAAATCAGAATGTAGACAGCGACAGCAACCAGGCGCTCTACTTGATTCACGTTCAGGGAGACACAGAGTGCGCTCGAAAGACAATTCTTTCATCACATTGGTTGGTGATGGTGACTAGTAAATAATGTTTCTGTGACTGTGTTTGTTGGTTTGTTTGGTTTGGTGTCCATCGATGCCCTTGCGATTGGATTGCTGGTTGTTATGGAATTCCCACATCCATCCATCCATCCATCCATTTTCCGTACCACTTCCCCTAGACAGGGTCGCAGGGAGCCCGGAGCCTATCCCAGGGGACTCGGGCCACGAGGCGGGGGACACCCTGAACAGGGTGCCAACCCATCGCAGGGCACAATCGCACACACACACCCATTCACACACTACGGAGAATTTAGAGATGCCAGTTAGCGTAGACTGCATGTCTTTGGAACGGGGGAGGAAACCAGAGTACCCGGACGAAACTCCCAAAGCAGAGGGAGAACATGCAAACTCCGT